>NW_026634315.1:0-110691 GCF_024868665.1 Triplophysa rosa | reverse complement strand
AATGGACCGCTTTGGAGAAATGATCCACCACCTTGAGGATGACGGTGTTCCCACTGGAGGGAGGAAGGCCAGTGACAAAGTCTATAGCGATGTGTGACCAAGGACATGAGGGAATGAGGAGTGGGCGGAGCAGACCAGCCGGAGGGCGATGAGAGGGCTTGCACTTAGCGCAGATGGGACAAGCCAACACAAACTGTCTGACATCCGTGACCAGCGACGGCCACCAAAACCTCTGATGGACAGAAGCCAGGGTTCCCCGAACCCCTGAAGGACATCAGGGTGCAGCCGGCACGAACAACGCGCCTCTGCTTTTTATAGACATCAACCACACCCAGAACTCACCTCCAGCAGACCACACAGATGTTAAATTTAAACTATAAGCAAAAGTATGCTCACCTAGAATGCGCGCTTGATCTGTGTAGTCAGCCGGGTGGCGTGCCCTCAGGTGTAGTCAGATGTCTTCAGCCTCTTTCCAGTCCCTGTTCGGGCGCCAAAATATGATGTGGTAGAAGTCGATCTTGAAGTTCAAAAAATCTCTCAGACAAAGAAGGTTCAGGTGTCAAGGAGTTAACTTTATTTGATCAGGCCAAACAAAGTGAGATGTCCCCAGTCATCTGAAAACTTAGTGTTTTCCAGCCTGTAGTTATAGTGAAACTTAGGAAAGGAGGTGCTTTCCTAAACCAATCAGGAAATTCCCTTTACCTTTTATTTTTTATTATCCAATCATTCTCGTCTGCCACTATTATTTTCTAGGCAACAAGGTTTGTATCTAATAGTGGAATGTCGACCTTTACTTGGTTTTTAAAAATAAGTTTTCCAGTTGGTACCAGTTTTCAGTTTGAACATGTTCAACCTTCTGAACTTTATCTAGGTCAGGCCTTAAACAGATCCAAAGACATCACTGAATTTTATATTGCTGAAATCTGGTCTATACTTGGTTAAAACGATTAAAAATATACTTATATGTTCAAACAACACTCAATCAATGCTTAAGTATACTGATTATGTCATTAAATCATTAAATCATCTTCATATATTCACTTGTATAATAGTTATTGGTCTGATTATTAACACATCTATGGTAATATCATTCCTATGAATACTTCTTATAAGTGGGATGTACAACAGAGCCCAAAAGTGCACATATGCACAAAATGACACAAAATGAACCAGTATTATGCACAATAGCAGTCAGAGCTGGCGAAACAACAAACACGGTCTGACACAGGACAGGAGAACAAAGAGAAATCAATATGAAAGCTAACTAAGGATGAGTGACAACAGGTGGGAGAGATAATAGATGAACGGGCGCTAATCAAGGGGAATACGCTACAGGTGAAAGAGAGCGAAGACAGTGAGTGGAGAAATACCAAAATGGAGACACGGGGCGGGGTGAGTGACGCAGACACAGAGCACACGGCGAGCTGTTAAAACAGAGCACAACAGAACACACACAGGCAGGACACGGGAACCCGAGTGACCGAGATCATGACACTACCCCCCAGAGGTGCCACTGGGCGCTTAGGGAGGGGCTCACCTCGTCTCCGGTGGAAGTCCACGACCAATGCGCGGTCCAGGATGTCGTGAGACGGCACCCAACACCTCTCCTCTGCACCATAGCCCTCCCAGTCCACCAAGTACTGGAAACCCCTGCCATGGCGGCGCACGTTGGGCAGTTTCCTGACATTGTATACCGGGGATCCGTCCACAAGGCGCGGGGGAGGGGTGAAAGCTGGCAGGGTTGAGACGGGAAGTGACAGCAGGCTTAACCCTTGAAACATGAAAAACAGGGTGAACTCGACCAAGGTTGGGCGGCAGCTTGAGCCGGACAGCCACCGGATTAACCACCTTGGTGATGCGGAATGGACCAATGAACTTGGGAGTCAGTTTGCGAGAAGGCATCCGGAGAGGCAAGTTGGTTGCTGGTGGTTCTCTTGGTTCTACGGGAGGATTGGGCTAGAACCCTCCTGGCCCTCATCCAAGTGCGTCTGCAATGCCGGACGAACGTCAAAGCTGATGGAACCGAAGCATCGTGTTCCTGCGAGGGAAATAAGGGTGGTTGAAGTCCCAGAGAACATTCAAAGGGAGACATACCTGACGAGGAGACGGGTTGGGAGTTGTGGGCGTACTCGATCCAGGACAGCTGTTGGCTCCAGGAGCTGGGGTCGTGTGATGTCAGACAGCAGAGTCTACTTTCGGGATCCTGGTTGGCTCGCTCGCATTGCCCATTGGTCTGAGGGTGAAAACCAGAAGAGAGACTAGCAGAGGCTCCGATCTGCTGACAGAACTCTTTCCAGAACCGGGAGGTGAACTGCGGCCCCCTGTCGGACACGACATCGGCCGGCAAACCATGGAGACGGAAGACGTGATCCACCAGCAGCTGCGCGGTCTCCCGGGCGGAGGGAAGCTTGGACAGAGGGATGAAATGGACCGCTTTGGAGAAATGATCCACCACCATGAGGATGACGGTGTTCCCACTGGAGGGAGGAAGGCCAGTGACAAAGTCTATAGCGATGTGTGACCAAGGACATGAGGGAATGAGGAGTGGGCGGAGCAGACCAGCCGGAGGGCGATGAGAGGGCTTGCACTTAGCGCAGAAGGGACAAGCCAACACAAACTGTCTGACATCCGTGACCAGCGACGGCCACCAAAACCTCTGATGGACAGAAGCCAGGGTTCCCCGAACCCCTGAAGGACATCAGGGTGCAGCCGGCACGAACAACCTGCCCACCGGTTGTTCCTTCGGTACTTGCACCCCTCGTCCGGCCTCCTCTACTCGCTGCTCGAGAGCCCAGGTAAGAGTCCCGACTACAATCTCCTTAGGGAGGATAGCGTCGGCCGAAAGCTCCCCCTCGGGTGGCTCGAACAGACGAGAGAGTGCGTCGGGCTTGACGTTTTTAGATCCAGGCCGGTACGAGAGGGTGACGTTGAATCGGCCGAAGAAGAGCGACCAGCGGGCCTGGCGTGAGCTCAGCCTCTTGGCTGAACAGATGTACTCCAGGTTTTTGTGGTCCGTCCAGACCAAGAAGGGCTGCGCTGACCCCTCCAACCAATGGCGCCACTCACCCAAAGCCAGACGGACCGCTAGCAGCTCCCTGTTGCCGATGTCGTAGTTTCGTTCTGCAGGGCTGAGGCGGTGAGAGAAAAAAGCACATGGGTGCACATTCTCGTCACGGCGAGCGCGCTGAGATATGACCGCACCTATCCCGACGTCAGAAGCATCAATCTTGACAATGAATTGTCGTTCAGGGTCTGGAAGACAAAGCACAGAGGCAGAGACAAAACGGGACTTAAGATTGTCAAAGGCTTCCTGAGCTTGGGGATTCCATCTGAACATGCCCTTGGTGGAGGTTAATGCGGTTAGCAGCGTGGCGATCTGGGAGGCAAGGGTTATTTATTCTTTACTCTATTACCAATACAAGGGCGCAGGGAGTCGTCCTTCTTCTGGACAAAGAAGAAGCCCACACTGGCCGGTGAGGAGGAGTGACGGATGAGCCCAGCTTGAAGAGATTCACGAACGTATCTGTCCATGGCCTCTCTTTCAGGACCTGATAGGGAATAAAGACGACCCTTTGGCAGAGAAGTGCCTGGGAGGAGATCTATGACACAGTCGTAGGGGCGATGCGGATGTAGGGAGGTAGCTCGCGACTTGCTGAACACTGAGCGCAGGTCGTGGTACTCCTCCGGGACCCCGGTCACATCGGCAGATGTCATGACAGCTGGTGTGAAAAGTTGCATCTCATACAGTAAGAAGGTTGTTTTTGCAATTATCTTATAATATAGTTTTGTCAGTTCTTATGGGTCTTTTTTGTGATATCTGAGGGTGTTGAGATCTGTGGCCCGTTGCATAAACTGTTTAGACTAGGCTTAGAAGTTTGACATCTCATTTTTTTCTTCAAGACTTGTCATAACTTTTTTAAATCAGGTACATAAAAAGGTAGATTGGGCAAATTGAAATATGAACAGTAAGTCTGATTAGTCCAAACTAATTGCTAGTAGTCAGTGAGACTAGTTGTTAAGACGCAGTCTTAACTTGGCGGCTAAATTTATGCAACTGGGCTCAGAGCTGATTTTTTGATGCATGTTCCAACAGTGTTTCAGTTATCTTTCTGGTCTGATAGTGGGAACTCTCTAAACTGCGACAAAGACGCATTCAAAAAGCATTTCAAAATGTTGTCATATTTCTGGACATGTGCTTGACATTAGGAATGTTCTAGGACACTGTTAGACATTGTCTTGATTTCAAATGGCTTTTTTGACTCTGGAATACACAAAGTGGCACCATCAGAACATCACAACGGTCCGTCCAGCTGTGCTGGGTCATTGAAGACGGGCTTTCACTACCAGATGGGCCCTAGATGATGAAAAGAGGTTTAATCTCTGGCCAGACATCAGCACGCACAGATGCTTTTCACTACGCTTCAGCTCCTGCAGACATGCAAATGTGTTTCAGGGAAGGTTTAGATTGCACCATCCGTCTTTCATCCAGAATGGTGAATTGAAATGAAAAGGCATTCACACATATACTACAGTTATCATAGAAAAATCACCATTAGAGTCTGACATGCGGTGCATCTCTGTTTATAAGCAAATCTCAGACTTTACGAGGATCATGTTTACGCTGAGGCTGAACACAGGGTAAACAGACACTGCTCGCCTGTTTGATCGTGTCATTTTTGGAGGGGGGTTCACCCTTCAAAAAAGTCTATATTTTGTTTTTTGTATTGACATGCATTATTTTTGAGTCTGAATAT
The DNA here is from genome assembly GCF_024868665.1 of Triplophysa rosa. NCBI lineage: Eukaryota > Metazoa > Chordata > Actinopteri > Cypriniformes > Nemacheilidae > Triplophysa > Triplophysa rosa. The sequence goes on along the minus strand of NW_026634315.1, from coordinate 105,937 downwards.
GTGCATAAATTCAACATTAGGAACATGGAATTTTACAATCTGTCCTGCATTGTAGGGATGTAACGATTCACCATGAGCCGGTTGAAAATCGGTTATAATGAGTGACGATTCAAATCGGCTGAGGTGTGAACTGAATCGCAATACATTTTTTGAACAGCAGGGGCCGCTATTTTCACTGCAAATCTAAACGTGGACATGCTGATATTTCTTAAATGCAAAAAAATCCAAGAAAAGCTAAGACAGTATTAGTTTGTTTATATTAAAGAGACTTTTTCTATTATTAATTTGTTATAAAATTGCAGTTTAGTTTTGTTATTTGAAATAAAACATTATTTTATTATACAAAGAAACGTGAAGCATTTAAGAAATAATGCAAGGGAAGTTTTGTTTCAACTCATCTTGTAAAAATAAATCGTGAGTAAATCGTGAATAAATCGCATCGTGAGATCAGAATCGTGACTCGCATCGCATCGTGAGCTGAGTGAATCGTTACATCCCTACTACATTGCTTTCTTCTCATTTTAATCCTAAGTAGTTTTCTTCAAAAAATGGACGTCTACTTTATACATGATACCACATTTTCCCCGGTTATTGCCTTTCAGTTTTTGTTCTAGTTTCGCAGTGTGCCTTTTTTATTTCATAAGAGCACGTCCAGGCCCATCAAAGATGCATCAGAAAATTCTTCCCCGAGTCCAGTTTAAGAGGGAATTATAGATTAAAGGCTCCTCAGAGCCGAGATCTAATAGCTTTGTGCCGATGCAGCTGCATGTGGGCTTTTGCCGCATGGCTCTGGCCACGTTAGACCCGCGCGCAGTCTTGGCATCTGGGTGTTTTCATGACAGGCTTTGAAGTTTGTTGCTATTCCCTCAAGTGCCCAAAAAACAACTTCAGATCCTTTTCCGGCACTCAGGGCACGTGATGCACTTTGGCAGGCTCCACCCAGGGATGTTTGGGAGTGTGAGGAGTAAAGACGAGGGACTGCCAACATGCCGTCGATGGAACGGAGTTGGCGTGAGGGTTAACTGCTGTGTGAGCACAGATTATTTGATATTCAAGATGTAACCTGATTAGTTCAGGCACTTAGGGTGTATAGTGTTGTGTATATACAGCTGTTAATTGTTCGTCGCATGTGTATTTACGCATCTCGTTCATTTTTTGGCCGTCAATATTTCTGTAATTTGGTTGTGAATGTCTAAACATATTAAACCACTCATCAGTTTGTCAGGACACTTCTTGACTACTCTGAATGATGACAGGTTAGGCGAAGGCCTCAGATTTCTTCCTCTTGTGTCCCTGCCTTGACATTAATGCAACGGCCATTTATACTTTGGCGATGAGCTTTTTGGTCTCATTTCAGCTTCTTGAAATAATACGTGCGAGGACAACCTTGTCTCCATGAGTTACTGACCTTTGATTTGGACTAATGTCGCTCATTAAATCAAACTGCTGACCTTTGTGGAATGTAAGGCTTTGATGTTGAACTCTTGTGGTTCAGAGATCAGAGGCAGTGGTGTCTGTTTTCTTCTCGCTGGCTACAACCGGCCACAGAAACTCCACTCATCCTGCTTGGTTTGTTTTCTCTTTTTCTTTTTTTTTCCATTGTTCTTTTATTGTTGCTTTCTGTTTATTTCTTTTTTTTGTGGCCTAAGTATGGAATTCTCCCACCCAAATATTTTTTTTATAAACATGCTTAAAGGTTTCCTCCTCTATGAGCTGACCTTAACAGATTTCACAATTTGTGTTTTACACCAGACCGTCTCTGATCTGGAGGCGCAGGTGCATTCACTGAGGAAAGAGCTGTTGGCGGCACACAGTCAGAGGAAACAGCAGCTGATGGAGTTGGGCCTGCTGAGGGAGGAGGAGCGCCAGCGGTCCGCTCATGATCAGCAAACGGCTTTGGAATGGCTGCGGTCCGAAATGGATCAGGTGCGACAGGACCTGGAGAAGACCCACAAGGCTGAAAGAGAGCTGGCCCAAGAGAAGGTTGGTGTGCCTCCTAACTGACAATGAGAATGTCAATATAAAATTGGAAAGTTTGGTCACATGACAGGGTTACACAAGGATGATTGGACTGGAGAAATATTAGGTGAAATTATACTTTTATAACTCAGATGAGGCAACCAACCTCGTGACATCACCGATAGTGGTACTGCAAGATGTCGGCGCCCTTGCTACAAAAGCTATAATAAGGCATCTGTATTCTATTTTTTTATATATATATATTTTATTTAAAGTTTTGAAGTTATATTAACAAACACAAACACACAAAAGGTAACCAACATAACAGAATCCACACAACAACAAAAAAACACAACTGGACTGCCTCAATTAAATAATTTGACGATATCAACCTAGAAGACAATATTCAGAATTGTTTATAAATAAGAAAGCTGAAAAAAAACATAAATAGAAATGTCTGTGAGACAAAAGATAGGATAGGTTTACCAAATTTATATCAGTCTTAAGAAAGGTCCCCATGTGGCTTCAAATCCCCATCTTTATTCTTTTATATGGAATATATAATGAATAATGTTAACTTGCCTGGATGCTTCACTTTCACTTGAGATTTCAGTGTTGAGATTGTAAACATTTTCTCTACAATCTGTAACGTTTGCCTCTTTATCTCAATCTCTTTTTTAAATATAAAATTGCATTTTACTTTACGTGTATATACTTAAAGGGATAGTTCATCCAAAAATCTACTTGATGTGATTTTTTACTCACCTACATGACATTATAGAGAACTATGTTTAGAGAACTTCCGGCGTCTTCAGAGCACAAATAAAGATATTTAGGTGACATCTGAGAGCTTTCCAGGCATCCTCATTGAAACCATGGTGTCAGTTTTTGCAAAGGTTCAGAATAGTACTAAAGACATGGTTACATTAGTCCAATTTTTTTGAAGCGATAAGAATGCTTTATGTGCAAAAAAAACAAACCGAAATACTGACTTTAATTGATATATTCTCCTCTGTCTTGTCAGTGTATGGCACGCGTTCACGAGAGCACTTCTTCATCTTCTGCATGTAAACACAGAGTTGCGCTTCCATGTTGTGAATCAGAGTGCCGGCATCCAATAGGGGCAAGCCCCATGCGGCGTTCGGCGCACAAACCTGTCTACTTTTGAAGTGCTCTCGTGAACGCACCCCATACACTGACAAAACAGAGGAGAATATATCGATTAAAGTAGGTATTTTGTTTTATTTTTTGCACATAAAGCATTCTCGTAGCTTCAAAAAAATTCAACTGAGCCGGAAGTTCTCTAAACATGTTTAACGTTATGTGGGTGAGTAAAAAATCACACAAAGTTGATTTTTGGGTGAACTTCCACTTTAACATAAATATTTAAGTGCATTGTGGAGATTTTTAGCAGCATCTTGCAATTGCAACCAACGGCTCACTCCACCGCCCCCCCTTCAAAGCACTATGGTAACTGACACAGGACAAAGATGTGGTCACGTTTTCACTTCTTGGCCAAAGGAGAAAATGTATTTACGAAACTCGCTCTGTTGAGCAGTTTGTTCGTTTAGGGCTACTGTAGAAACAACATGGCCAATTCCATGTAAGGGGACCCGCGGTGTATGTAGACAGAAATAGCTCATTCTAAGGTAATAAAAACATAACACTTCATTATGTAGACATAGTTGTATATTGTATATTATATTACATTTCTGTCAATAGATTCTCATAAATATCACCTTATACACCTTATACACACAGCATACATTTACATTTAGTAGACGCTTTTATCAAAAGCAACTTACAGTAGACGGCGACGCAATAGAATACTTGATATGCATGCACTGAAGTTAATGACGTTAAACTGACATTTCCCATAAAATCGTATCCCACAGCTCAAATTTTAACAGCTCGAAATGAGGCGGAGGTGGTGCCATCCTGACAACGTGCACACTCGCACATGTTTATGCCTACTGTACCTTTAGGTTTAGGTCATTCTCAAGAAAATGAACATACTAAATCCGCAGTCACACTTGACTTTACGCTCCATTGACTTCCATTCATACGCATGCGAATGCGACAGACTGGAAATGGAAGCCCGTCCGAAGATATTTCGCTGCGTAGCAAAGTTCAAGTTTGGTGAACTCTGACCTGCGAATTCGCGCCACGTGAGTGCGTGAGAACAATCGAAGATCAAAACGTCACAGCGTGACCTCTCGGTACAGAAATGTAAAAGATGGAGGAATCGCTCCCACCCATTTTTGCAGCACCGTCCGAACGAACGCATGCTCAAAGTCTAATCTGACCACGGCATTAGACGCAAAATGAACAGTATTTACCTGAACAACTGAAGCTAATAGGGGTCATTGCTCTTAGGAATACATTAAAAAAACAAATTAAATTTAAAATTGAATTCTCTGTGCAGCAAAATCCTGGTTTACCTCTATGAGGGGAAAGGTAAAGGACACTTTTGAAGACTGATTTTCATGTATTTGTTCAATAGCTGATTTATGTTTAGATGAAACATGAAAGTTACATAAATCAGCTTTAAATACTGACAAATACCCCCTAACAAAATCTACAGTCCTGTCACACCTGTTTAACATGCCAAAAATAAACTTAAACATGGCTAAATGAATATACTTGTCACATGAGTCGTGGTCGCTCATGGCCTTCATCATTTGGAGGGGATTATGCTAGTTCTTAATTGTAAATACATGAACCTGTCTCTGAATGAAGCAGACAGACTTAGGTGACCACATCGGAAGTCCTTTTCCTTTATAAAGCTCTTGATCCCAGCTGAAGAAACGATGGCTGGAAGCTGCTGTAATCCAGCACAGTTTATCCAGGAACTGGTCAAGGTGGTATTGATCAGTGAGTAATCCTGAATAGGCCCATCAAAGCGATTATTTTTCATTAAACACATGGACCGCCGCTCACTGCACCCTCCCTCAGGACATCTGCGGCACATTAACGTTCCATTCGGCCTCTTCATAAATCCTGGGAATCTTCCATTTTGGAAGCATATGCGAGTACATCACTGCACATAAATCCCCATCAGACGAGAATGCCGCCTCGCTGTTTCATTCTCAAACTGACACGTCAGACTTGTTTTCAAAATTGTCTTTGCCTCCCTCCATCTGAGATGCATCCTGACCGGCAGCTGAAATCTTCCGCTGAGGAGACTTCACAAATATCTGTTGAAGCTATTGACTGAGGCTCTGTCCTTAACAATAGGGCTGACAAAATAATCACATTAGCCTTTAAGATTAATGAAACAATATGTTCGTATTTCAACATTATATAGATTTCTGAACGTGGCATAGGATGGGCAGCAGCACAGTGCTTCATCCCTTATAAAAATGAACTATGGTTGTTTCCATCTGTCTGCCTCTTCAGTCTCATGAAATCTCATTTATACGCACTGGTTAAGAGAATTTGTCAGCTTCATCCACACCACCCACATCTCAAATATTTGTCATTCGCGTTTTAGTACTGAATGCCACAAGTGAGCTGTTAGAAAAAATTTAAATGATTTAATCTAGAGACCACTCCCCTTTGCTTTAGAGAATATAAAAATTGACTTTTTTGCCGTTGAGATATGATTGAGATGAATGGCGTTGTTTTCGTGGATTATTGACCGTGATGCTTTAGCTAAAGCTTTCTTTTTGCGTGTTTAGCTCTGTCCATGCATATACCATACTGTATCTCTCCCCAGCTGGTCACAACATAATTTTCAAAGAAAAAAGTTTAGCCATTTTCATTTTCAAGTTTTCGGACGCTCGGATTCGTATTGACTTGGTATGTTTTAAGCTGAAAATTCATATTCTTTTGATGGCGAGAGAAACGCAGTCCTCGGCAGTCAGCCGCTCCCTAAAATGCTGGCCAGAGTTTTAAGACATCTCACAGATCCCCAAGAAAAAGAAAAATCCATTAAATCCATGAATGGGTTTGCATGAAAGGTACAGCTGTTCTGAAGGGGAATAAAATATTAAGAAAAAGAATATCAGAAACGATAAGATCAGGAGTTTGATTGTTCCAATGCCCGGTGCTTTGTGAGTAGAAAGGTATTTTTTTTCCAGTCTATGTTAACAACAGAGGTTTATCTCGCTAAGGCGAGTTTGTGTGTGTGCGTGCGTGTGTGTGTGCTGCCAGCGGTACCCAATCTCCATCCAGCACAGAGAACCCTGGGAGCCTTGTTCCTCCAGATAAACCTGACTGCAGCTCACAGCCTCTGATGCTCAGATATTCTTTGTGCTTCCAAACCCTTTAACTTTTGTCATTTCTTTACAAATCACGGCTCCCTGTCCTGAATTCCTATGGAGTCTGGAATGTCAACTAGTGATGGGAAGTTCAAGTCATTTTTGCGATTCGGATGTTTGAATCTCGTTCAGCAAAATGAACGAATCTTTTTTCGAGTCATTTCGTTCATCTGAGCAGAGTTAAATTAAAGTTGCATGTTAATAGCCAAATTACCCCATAACGTTTGTTTATGCTAGTTTTGATCAGATATATAATAAGAAATAACTTTGTAGTTAGGGACAAGTTATGAGAAACAGTTATTTAATTATTTCCTGACAGCATTTCTGTAAAGTTATGTATTTATAATTCATTAACAATTTTGGGTCACTCAGGTATGCAATAAGGTTTACAGGTTGTTGTTTTTTACTAAAAAGTCTCATGCAGTTTGCAAAGTATATAATAATAGGCTATTGAAATCATTTAAATGTGCAATTATTTAATAAGAGATCACTTGTGTAATATATGCATTAGACATAAACACTGACTTTACTAGTGTTGCTTATGTTTATATTTTGCCAGCACAGTTCTTATGCAAAATAGTTAGTTATTAAGATAAATTAAAAACACATGCAGAAATCCCGAAGAAACATTTATGAATATACTGACAGAAAAAAGAACAGAACGGTACGTTTTAGAGAATATGTTTATTGCACATATCTTTTGATCATTTTATATTTCTTCCTATAATACAACATATAACACGTACATCATGCATTTGACTGATGATCCGGGAAGTGGTCACGTAACGTTAAAGACTCGGACTCGAAGACTCCGGTACAGGCTGCAGGTTTGCCTGCGGAGCTACCATTTGACAAAAGAACAAAAGGGCTCGGACCCGATGACTCGAGAGACGAACTAATCATTTCTCTTTCCGGTATAAGGACTCGGACCCGATGACTCGAGAGACGAACTAATCATTTCTCTTTCCGGTATAAAAGAACGAAAGAACTCGGACCCGATGACTCGAGAGACGAACTTCATTACTGTTTCTGGTACAATGTTGCACATGCACGGTCAACACAAAATGAACGAATCACTCGCTGAGACACTCGTTACTCCCGAGTCATTTTAAAGATTCGTTCAAAAAGAACGAATCGTTCATGAACGACCCATCACTAATGTCAACTTTACTTTTGCAGAAATATTGCAGATTTTCGACAATATCTATGATTAAGAAAACAAAAACCTCAAAGTTATCTTCATCAAACTTTGAATATTTAATCACTGAATTGAGATTGAATTGGACTCTGAGTGATGGCAGTATGATTTAGGTCCATAGCTCTGGCCAGTGAGATCCATTGTCCTGCCAAGTTTAGCCCCAACTCTGATCAAACACACCTAAACAAGCAAATCAAAGTCTTTAGGAATCGATGTGTTGATTAGGTTGTTCAGGTGTGTTCTATTGTAGTTGGGGCTAAACTCAGTAGGAAAATGGATTTTATGGGCCAGAGTTGAGAACCCCTGATTTCGCTCATTCGTTGTGATGTCTTTAGCTATAACTTGTATTTGCCAGTGTGGGTCTTTTTCAAGTAAAATTAAATTATACACATTATACAGTGGCTTGAAAAAGTATTCATACCCCTTAACTTTTTCACATTTGGTTATGTTGCTGCTCTGTGTTAAACTACTTAAATTATTTTTTGTTACATGAATCTACACTCCATGCACCGTAATGACAAAACAAAACAACTCACAAGCTCAGAAGCCTCCATTAATCATTAATGGAAAAAGTTTGGAACAACCAGATCTTTTACTTGAGCTTGCCTCCTGTCCAGGCAATCGATGGAGAAGGGTCTTGGTTAGAGCGGTGACCATGAAGCTGATTGTCACTCTTGAGCTCCATGATCATATATGGAGATGGGAGAAACTTACAGAAGGACAAACATCACAGAAACACTCCATCAATCTGAGCTTTATGACAGAGTGGCCAGACTCAAGCCTCTCCTCAGTGAAGACGCATGAAAACTTGAAACATGTTCAGAAGCAAGATTCTCTGGTCTGATGAAGCAACGTCTCTGGAGGAAATCAAGCACTGCTCATCACCTGCACAATACCATCCTAATAGTAAAGTGTGGTAGAAACAGCATCATTCTTTGTATGTGTTTATTAGCAGCAGGGACTTGGGGGACTTGTCAGTGTTGAAGGAAAGCTCAACAACACAAAATACAGAGATACCCTTGATGAGAACCTATAGTCCAGAGCAGAGGTGGGAAAACTATGGCCCGCGGGCCACATCAGGCCCCCCAAGCAATTTCATCCGGCCCGCCAGGCGGTTTTTAAATGTTTTGAATAACATTGCGGTTCAGTTAGGATTTTGGTGAAAATGACTAATTTGATGTAATACAGACAAAATCCATAGATGGCGCAAGTCTACTATGCAGCACACTATAGTAAAAATGAATAGAGAGGGAGACATGCGCTATTGCGCTAGCTAGACGGACATGTTTAAATGCTGCGTTCGCGTCTTTTGAAGCGCTGAGGCGGGAATTTCTGTTATCAAAAGCGCATCTCGAGACACTTGCCCTGAGCGCTGAGAAAGAGATACGGCTGTGACGTAGGGGTCTGCTGTTCTGCAATCGGTCACTATTGCTGAGAAATGCTCTAAGAGAGACTGCTTTTACTTTCAATTCTTATAAATCCGATTTAGTTTAATGGCGGAGTGACACAGACTGTGAAATGGTTCCCGTCATAAGAGTTTGGTTCCAAAATGAGATAACTCCGTTTTAAAAAACAATCAAAAATCATGTATTTTTATTGTGCATTTCAATTAATATCAATCAAAGTGCAGTTGGCTTTTTATTTAAGCCATAATAACTCAGAAAATTCAGCTAAAAACACAATAAAAACATGATATCATAATAAAAACATGATTTTTTATTTTTTTTAAGTTTACCCTTTCGGTTCAGCCCTCCACTACAGCCCCATTTCTCATGTGGCCCCTTGGGATAATTGCACGCCCCTGAATTAGAGGAATATTTGAAAATGTCAAGAATAAAAAATTATGTATACTGTAAATTATTATAATAATGTGTCTTAAATGACAGTGCGCAAATGTTTTGCCATTTTTTTCAATATAAAAGTATTTATAAAACACAGGGTAGAAGGAATTGCATGTACATTTCAGTTTGGAATAAATAATTTTTTTTTTTATTTAATGTGCGAATAATATGCGGCCCTTAACAAGGATTCAAAAACACAATGTGGCCCTCGAGGTAAAAAGTTTTCCCACCCCTGGTCCAGAGCATTCAGAACCTCGGACTGGCTAGACGGTTTGTTCTCCAACAGGACAATGATCTTAAGCACATAGCTAAACAATGCATTGAGTGGTCCTGCCAGTGCTTGAGGCCAAACAGTTGTAGCACAAGTATAAAAGGTGTTATATTTGAAAAAAGTTTTGTTCATTACATAAATAGGCAGGTAACTGACAAATGACAGCTGGGTAAATAGGGCTATATGAATTTGAGTTTTTCCCAAGTTCCTTTTTTTTGTTTTAATTCGTCTGTGTTTCAATTCTCTTACTATACAATAATTGCATATTTGTAAATGTACTGTAGTATACTATTATATAATTTTACTACGGTAAACTGCAGTAAAATTCCTCCTTTTGCAGAGACAATAGTGGGGTGGGATAGAGGTGGGATGTCTTTATTCAGCAACCACAATCGCAAACAAACAATGTAGTGGAGATCAACGCAGCTCGAGCAGCTCATGAGGGAACACAGACCGGCTGGAGATCGTTAAAGTCTTGTTTATTGACTTGAGATCCTCAATGGCGCTTCCACGTTGAGAGCATTGGCGTGTGGTTGCCAGATTGCAGAAATTAAGTCACCCACTGGTAGTGTTGTTTTTGGCGGCCTGTTTTAATTTTAGTTTTAGTCTAGTCTTTGTGTCAAGCTATCATTTTAGTTTTTATTAGTTTTAGTCACGTGCATACTCTTTTTAGTCTAGTCAAGTTTCAGTCAACTAAAAGTCTGAGCATTTTAGCCTTAATTTAGTCAGAATTATCCATGACTATTTTCATCTAGTTTTAGTCGATGAAAACTGATGACATTTACTATAGTTTTAGTCAATGAAAATGAAAAAGTACTAGTAGTATAGACGAAACTAAAATTTTATTTTAGCCAAACCCAGTTCAAACAAGGTTATCTTATTATATTATTGTTACCTTATAGACTCAAGAATTATCCATTCCAGACACGGAAGACGCTCTGATTTGAATTTACGGCCATCGGTAGGGGTGGGAATCTCTAGGCACGTCACGATGCAATTCGATTACGATTCAGAGGGCTGCGATGCAATGATAAAACGATTCTAAATGAATCCTTTCCCTATACAAATCTATTTCTTGCTGTGTGACTATTAAAATCAGTATTTGTAATTACCCAGACCGATTTAACTTCCAATATCCTTTATTAATAAAACAAATGGAAGTGATTTTGCAAGTCAACTGGAAGGTTACATTTGCCAGCATTGCAAAGAACCAACAGGAAAAGAGTGACTGCCCTCAGTGCCCTGTAGTAGCATACAGAATGCAGTAAGTTAATGCAGACTTTTTTGCACGTAGCACTGGTGCTAGAGAGGTTTAAAGTTTGGTAGCACAGACCAAACAGTCGGAGCACAAGTATAAATCGTCTGTTGTTATCATTAAGAAAAAATGATGCAAGTGCAGTTCATCATGAAAAGGCAGGTAACTGACAAAAGACATTAATGTTACATACAGATGGCTAAATTAGGGCCATATCATTTTTTGACTACCTAAATTTGTTTGAATTTTTTGAAAGTTTTTCCTTTTTTACTATACAATAGTGGTAAATTTGTCCACATAAATTACTGTAGTATACTATAGTATTTACTATAGTAAACTGCAGTAAAATTCTTAAGATGCTATCATGTTTTTGAACTTTACTATAGTATACAGTGTGTATCAATTTACTACAAGGGCACTACAATTTTCAATAGCAAATACTATAGTTCACTAAAGTATTTTTTGTCTGAGTGTTCAATTTAACGGGACTTTTATTTTGACGGGTCTTTGGGAAGACCATGGGGAAGACGCTTGAGCTTTTGTGTTTGACGATAGCTTCACTCAAACAGTAAACGCTCGTAAAATAAACTCTCAGAGCAACTCTGGAGATGAAGTTCATTTGTTCATATCCTCATACAGTGCAGACGCAGATAAATCCTCGGCCATCACCCGTGTTGAATGTTAAACTGTGCACATAATTCACTCAGACACGCAGAACAGCCAGATGACATTTAAATTACAGGATTCCGCTCCGCATCTAGTTACATGGACTCGCACTGAGTCCACGTAACTAAATGTGGAGTGGAATCCTGTTATTTAAATAACGCATAACTAAAGCGCATTGATTATTGTTACACACAAGCAAGCACAACCACGACAAACATGCACATATTTTTATTATTCTACATATGTGTCGTACTGTTGTTTTTTTCAAGTTACTTGTCCGGTCAGGCACGTAAAATTCTCTCTCACTCGCCCATACAAAACATTCAGATGTCCCAGACAAGCGTTAATGTCGAGCCCTGTTGTGACTTTAATATAGTTTATCATGTTTGTCGTGTTTCCAAAATATGTTAGTTTAGCTTGACCCAACTTGCATATGTGGGTCTTGTCGAGGCCATTTTACCTTCAGCTTCATAAAAAAATAGTAAATGCTTCCATACATGAGCTTTTACTGTAAACTGAGCCGGTCGGATTTCTTTCTCCGCCATCTTCGTTGTCTCTTATTTGCACGCCGTCAAATATTTAACATTTAGAAAATCGATTTTTGACATTCGTGAATCGATTCAGAATCGTCCTCGTCTGCATCTAAGAATCGAATTTATCTCGCACCTGAAGTGAGACACAGGAAACAGAAATACTGCAAAATAATAATAATAACGCGACTAAACGAGACAAAATAACGTTATAACATTTCGTCTCGTCTCGTTTTGGTCAACGAAAATGAAGAGACATTTTAGCATAGTTTTTATTTTGTAAACCACATTTAGTCTTGTTTTTATTCGTCAACAAAATTGCATTATACATTTAATTATAGTCATCGTCACACGACCAGCATTTACGTTGCGTCTCGTCTCGTTTTCGTCACGTGGTAAAGGTTCGTTGACGACAATATTTAGTCATAATTTTCGTTGACGAATGCAACACTACCCACTGGTAAAACGTATACTTTTTTAACCTTTCATCCCTGTGTAGCGGATTTGAACTCCTGTTATCTGGCAACTGCAAACATGAATGCTCGTACGCCAGAGGCTCGCACAAAAATCTGTAATATTTATCTTCAATTTTTTTTCGACAAAGACTAAAAAGAGTTTTTGTCACGGCTAGGGAAGAGACAGGCACGACCAAGGAGTACAAACAAAAATGGTATATTTATTAAATCCACTGGGAGAACAGGCACGTTACATGCCTATATTTAAATAGTCCAAAACAGAATGCGTATAAATAGTCCATAGGTGATGAGGTTGATGACGGGCAGGTGTGGGGATTACAAATGCGACACAGGTGCGGGATCGTGGGAAATGTAGTCTGGGGGAAAACACGGGCAGAAACAGAGGGAAACCTTTTTATAGCTACATTTTAGTCTCATCATTTTTCGTCAACGATATTGCGTGCTGATAAAGTCTTAGTTGTCGTTTAATGCCCTTACTTTTTGTCTCGTCATCGTCTCGTCTTCGTCCTGGGAAGTTGACTAATATTTTTCGTCATTATTTTCGTTAACGAAATTAACACTACAAAGAAGTCAGAATGCATGAAACACAGTTGAACCACCCCTTTAACGGATAAGATAATTCTCACAGCACGCGGATGCGGTGCGGCCCGTCCGTTGCAGTTGCAGTGCGGTGGAGCAGTGCAGCGATCGTTTACACATCAAGTCTGTTTTTGCTGATTTAAATCGATAGTACACGTATCATGCTCAAAATCACACAGATTGACATGAAAAGGTAGTAATTTCACCATAAATGCATTTAATTTTCACAGTCATCTTTGATTTCGGGATAAAGCAAGAAAAAGTTAAACACTTACCAGGACTTGAAAAAACACCTAATCCGGTAACATTTTATATGAAAGTCTATTTTTATGTGAAAGACACTACACAGTTTGTTAAAATGTGTGCAGGGGAGGGGCCTCTCTGCTGAAAGTGAAACTATGTGGCAATTGTTGAACTTGTGGTTCACAGAAGCCACGGATCAGCACCGCAGGGCAAACGCAGTAAATGTTTCCTTTCACACCGCATATGTACTGCAATAAATACTGCAAGCGGAGTTTGTGTGAAACAGGCGTTATTTTTGTGTGAGCCACTGTAGTGCTTTGAAGGAAAGGCTGAGCGGTGGAGTGCGCCGTTGGTAACAATTCGTAACCTCATCGCTAGATGCAGCTAGATTTCATACACTGGACCTTTAAAGAGCAGGTTTCATGAATCTCATAAAATTACTGGCATTTCAGTGTGTAACATAGCTTTCCTTCAATTTTGACGATCTGCAAAGTTGTTATTCCAAAAAGTCCATGATAAATTAAGATATTGGCTTCCAAAGTAAGGAGTCGACTCCGAACCGCCCAAACAAATCGTTAGGCTTTCGAATCTTTTGAGTGTAACATCGATACGTCACAGTGTAATGCATCAGCACAATCCCCGCCTTCCCGCGAAACAGGAACACTCTGACCTGCCCACTAGCACTTCAGGTAGTGTTGCGTATACAACATGTCGAGGGGACGCTGTGTTTTGTGCTGTGAACGCAAATGTACTTTGTTTTCGCTGCCAAAGGATGACGATGTGAAGGATCAGTGGTTACATTTTTTTTCCACGATACCACTGCAGTACAATTTCAACCTTGTTTAATGTGCTCGTCATTTTACCGACGACTGCTTCTCAAATTTTGGCGAGTTCAACGCAGGATTTGCCAGCCGCTAGACCCTTAAAGATAAGTTAATGCCAACTTTATTTGGACTAACAAGCGTCTCAGAACCACAAGCTGTAAGTATGATAAATACGTTATGTGTACATGTTAAATTGAGTGCTTACAATATACGTTAAAGTAATTGTGCTAATCCGTGTTGTATATTTAGTACAGCTGTAGGTTTCCATGTAAACAACATGTAAATTAACTGTCATGAACGTGGGTGGTGAGGACAAGGACAGAGGACCCAGGTGCAGACAGCGGGTAAGGGGTTAACAAGACATTTAATAAAATATAAATACAAAACAAACACCCACGGGGGGGTAACATAACAAAACACAAGGCTATAAAACATGACACCAAGGACTAACTACACCTAACCAGACTAAGACAACACTTGAATTAAATACAAAATAACTAAACTACACTGACAAGACAGGAACTCACCACATATGACACACACACGACAGTACAATGATTCAGCACAGGACAATGAAACAAGAGGACTATATAAAGGGGACTAAATCAAGAAGGGGACAGGTGCGGGACATGAACTAATTAACAAGCAATAATGAGACGAAAGGGCGGGAACAGAGACACCACACCGGAGAGAGGGAGTATAAGGAATGCCAAAACTGACTCTCTCCACATAAAACAAGAGGTTCTATCATGGTTCTGCCACTAGGTCAAGAAAAGCAAGACAAGGTGGGACAGAACCATGACATTAACAGTGTTACAGTTTTAATAATCCAGCTTTTACCTAATAATGTGGCGGTTATTGTAGACTGTTGTCGTTCTACATGTCGTAGTATTGTACAAACTGTATCCCTTTATCGTTTAGTCACGGTAGCACTTTGCTAACGTGTCTCACATTATGGTTTTGTCAAGTGTGAAAAGTTTAGCTGTGGTCACGATCCCCTTAAAACAAAACGGTTTGCTTGTCATTATTTTAAAAACGGACTGCAGCACTATATCATTTTATTATGTAAAGGTGTGTGCATTATCTTTGGAAGCTCTCGCTAACTTGCTCAGTTACTCTTCTCTGTATAATCAAAGTAATGATCAACTTTTGGATAGAGCCGTTGTTGTTCTCCCACAGCTATGACGAAAAAAGATCAACAGAAAACAATAGTCTGAATGGTTTATGAAGATAAGTTTATGAAGATAAAAACAATAGTCTGAATGGTTTATGAAGATAAGTTTATGAAGATAAAAACTTGTGATATGGTAATACTGATGCCATTTTTACACACAGCGTCTTTGTTTACAAAAACCTTCCTGAGATAAGAACTGTGGTAATGGGCATTTTGTTTCTGACACGCAGTGTATGAAGAAAGACCAATCACAACTGATTGGGCCAGTTGGCCAATCGGAGCACACTGGACTCGCGGTAGGGAGGAGCTTAGAGAAGCGGAACATTTGAACAGCTTCGGAGGAATCGTTTAGGGATCTTTGAGAAATGGATAGATACTAAATGCTTATTTTAAGAAAATAGCACCGTTTTTTTTACCTTTGATGCATTTGAACATGTTGTTGAGGACTCTAATACAACATTAGGACACTTACAAAAACCTTGAAACCTGCTCTTTAAGACATTCAACACAACATTGCAGAACTGCTTACTGGGTTACTGCTAGACCACAGACAGATAGAATCAACTCCGGTGGAAAGCAACAAAAAGGCATGAAACATTTTGAAAGAGTGGAGACATGTACCTCTGTTTCTGTGATTCACCTCAGATGAGCTGTCAGTGTCAGAGCGACAGAGCGATGCCAGCTACAGAGTTGCTTTTGTATACACTAACAGATTTACTAGAAATGCAGTTGTCACCGCCTGAATTTATCAAGAAAAGATGCAGATGTCACTCCTGCAAATAACCAAACTGTGTGTATAGAACAAGATCAGTGCATGGAGTGACAAGCATTTAGCATTTCAGCAAAAGAAAAAAAACATGTCGATTCCCACAGTTCATATTCAAATCTGCTTTAAGAGTTAAACACTAGCCGAGGCAGGAAGAAAATGGCACATGAAGGTTGTTTATACAGTATCATGAGGGCATTCACCTGAGAAGGTCAGTTTTCATATAAAGTAGTGTATTTAATGAATCCGCGTTGAAAGAGCAGCTGATCATTGGACTCATCACTCTTGTCGGGTCCTATTCATCTCCTTCCACACACCATCATAGCCCTCAGCTCGGGCCACTTGTTAAAGATATAGTTCACTCACGTCGTCTACACCTGTAAGACTTTATTTCTTTTGTGGAGCGCAAAATCTTGAATCCCGGAATCCTCTTTTCCATACAGTATAATAAAAGTAGAATAGGGACAAGGTCTCTAAATCTTTAAACAGGATAAATATATGGCATGATTTACCAGAATACGTTATTCTGTCAATCTAAAGTTCTGATAGGGGCAAGAATGAAAATTTTCATTAACAGTGGCAAGTCTTTTCCTCTTCTTTGTTTCACAGTTTAAAGTCATACATTCAGAATTTCCATCTGTATATATGTGTTGTTCCTTTAACACCAGGATTGAGATTAATGGGGACATGCAGGTAATTGTAGCATTTGCTCTTGCTGTCCTAAGAAGCAACTTGTGCCAAATGATGAGTAATTGTTAGCAGCATTTGGCATTTATTTAGCATGAGGATGACAGTTTTCCATATTGTGCCCAAATGTTTTTAGTTTCTAGACAAGTCCCAACTCACTTTGATGGACCTCCTTTTAGTGTCATTTCAATATTTTGGTATTTTCAACTACACCAAGGTTAGCAGGCCAAGCAAGCAAGCAGGAACTATTTGAGCTGCTCAAAGTGATCAGTGTTTGTCAGATGATCAGTTCAGAGTTGTACATAAGAGAAATCGGCCATTTCAGGAAAGGATGATTGACATGACAAACTGTAGCTGTAGGCAATGAACTGCATTTGACTGGTTCCACTTCTGTTTTCCATTTACCCTAGAGCCAGTGGCTCAAGGGATTGTTCTGATAATAGGCTGAAATCTTACTCACCCTGATGGACTAGAGCTGTCAGACTGAGCTCACTGTGGTAGATGAGACATGAAAGTGGGCCCATAGCATGGACATGTGGCACTCCCCATGACTCCCCATGGCTTCAATGTGGCCACCATATTAGTCCCTTTAAGGGACAGCAAGGGGATGAATTATTTACCTGTGCATTGTCATTTTAATTTAGTTAATTCTGTAGTGAAGTCCACTGTGCTTCCAGCAACACAGTCTCTTCTGTATGTGCACAAGATCACCATGGTAACAAGCTGTGCAGCACACAACATATGCAGTAATTTTTAAGTTTCCTCATAGTGACAAAGACTGAAGAGAAGCTATGAAGACAGAAGCAGCTTTAAAGTGAACACATTTTTTTTCGCATTGTGAAAATGAAAAGACATGCAGTATAGGCAATTGACTTGACACAAGTTGCAAAGAATGAGAATACATGTCATGTGTATTTGTGAATAAACCCGGAACAAGTTGTCAACATATTCCACCTGCCAGCTGTTTACACAGTGTTTGCCCACTATCCACAAACCCGGAAACCTTGACTGCTAGCCAGTATTACAGCAATGTAACATATCTGAAAGACCACTACGCCAGTCCGCCTGTCAAAACCTCAACATCTAACCACACACCATTTGAACCAGACCATTTTTACTTTTTAATTCCCTGCCTCTGTTGCCGTTAGTTGCAGTTTAAGCAATGTTTAGTATTACTTAACAGTTTAGAAAGGCCATTTACCATTGACAGCAATTTTACAAGTCAAGAATTCTCTGTAATTGGCGACATAATTTGACACATAAATACTGTCGATATCAATCAACGGCACAATTAACCTCTTCGGCTCTGCTTTGTATTTTGCATTTTTTCCCTAAATATATGAGTTCTCTACCCACATACATTTGAGTAAATAATGGTCACATTTGGCAGAGAACCCTTTAAATGTTTGTTATAGTTCTCTTAAATGCTACATAGGTGAAATTCTTCAGAGGGAAAGCTTGTATTTAATATATGACTCATCTATGTTTAGCGAGTTTGTTTGCTAAAATATGAAATGTAATATTATTCCTTTGATGGAAAAATGAATTCAGAACATGTACATGTAAAATAGATGGGACTGGAAGAGGGGTGAGGTTCTAAGCCTTTGAAAGATACCATATATGTCTACTTTTGTGCTGCACAGTAGTGATGCGTGGATGAGCTCTAACATCAACCGAATCTGCTGTTCAAAATAAATCACCCAAACGCCACCCACCCGAACCCACAATTTCCTCAAATTTAGATATCTGTACCCACCCGTCACCCAACATTTTTTGAATTCTCAGATTTATGCACAGGACCAGTCCGGTCTATCGGAGCAGTTGGAAAATTCCCAGTGGCCTAGCAATTGCTTTGGCCTGCTGCCAGCCAGCCGTTTCACTGCTTTTGTGTACCAAAGTGATAGTTTCTGAATCCGTCATTCAATAGAAAAATCATTAATTTGTTTCACCTGTTTGAAGCAGCACGATAGATCAGATGGAGAGATGGGATCTGTGGCGCGTGTCCGCTTTCAGTTCCATTCTGTTATTTTAAATAGATTAATGAGCAAAAACCTCTTCAAGAAGTTACATCTTCCCCATTGTTTTCAGTTGCATTCTGGACCATGTATAGTGTGCATTATAGACAGATAAACAGCCATTCATTCAGTGCAGGAGAGAGAGACAGCGTGATGACATTGTTTCCCGTCACAACACACAGTTTAACAAGAGACTGTACAGTGCCTGGCGAAAATTAGGCTTTAAACACGGTTACATTTTAGATATACAGTGGTGTTGATATTTTCATCATTAACAATTAATCTTACCCACCTGCAATCAATCCAAATGTTTCTTTTTATCAACTGACCCGCCCGACCCACTGATTATCTGCGGATTCCGCATCACTACTGCACAGCTTGTAGATTTGATGATGCAATGTTGAACCTACCCGTGGGTCCACAGGGGTGATAAAGTTTTAACATAATCTCCTTCCTCCGTCTGTGTTTATATTTAAATGGATCACATTTTCTACATTTCTTAATTTGTTACAGCCATAGTTCTGCATACATTGGGCCACAATCATATAACACAAGGAGAACAAATTCTGTATATATAAATTGTTCGTACAGTAAAACCATTTTTATGTAAATTGTCACCTAGAGTTGGGACAGATTACATAAGAATGTAAATTCAAATCAACAATTCCAAGCAATGCAACCAAAGTTGCACAAATACTTCAAGGTTGTTGCGCGTAAACCCTTCACTCAGTGCAGACATTTGGCAGGAAATCGTTTCATATACACATTGCATAATAAAATACCCCTGTTAACTAATAAGAACGTGGCATTTGTACAAGATTTCCATTCAGCAGTGACAGGAGAGATTATAGCCTAAAAAATGGCTGCGGCTGTCTCCGAGAACGCAGTAAACACGCGCTCACTTCAAAGACACATCAATACACCCGGCTCCTCCACGGCACGCCTGTCAGCTGTCATTCTGCCCAAACTTCCCATCTTGCTTCTTTTGTAGCTTTATTTATTTTTGTTAATGTGTCACCACCATTTTTAGCTTCTGTTGAACGCTACGATATTTTCATTTGCTCCTGTCGGAAGACGGTGGTGTTTTGGGATGTTTTTGTCATTGTTTTTCGTCACGTTTTTTTTCGTCCCTGCAAACTTATTCATTTCTGTCAACTGGTTTCTCTGCCATTTGGAGATACACCAAATCCCATTATTTTTGGTCATGGATTACAGAGAGCAAAACAGTGGAAGAATATGATCAAAGACACCTCCCCATCACCTCAGAGTGGCAGATTGAGAGAGGGAAATGGATCTTAATAGCAGAAAATCAGATTTAGACCAGCCAGGCATGTGGATGGATTTAGTGATTCTATAGTTTTCTTTATTTTGCTGAGATGAAAGTTACAACGTTTTTCCCCCATCCGCTGGTTTTTCGTTCTCTTTCACTGAAGATGGTTAGGAAATTAGGTGACACAGGAAGAGACTGCCACAGACCGGCAGTGTAGAGCTGTGAGAAGAGATCTGGCTATAGACAGCCACATGTGAGATTATATATATCTAGATGCTCTTCATCCCGTAAAGGATTTCCCCGGTATATCCTAAACCAGGTCTCACACAGCCAGACTTTTAGCATAAAGGCTGGTATACTTTGCAGATTTTCCTGGCCAGGAATCACCCACACAGGCAGAAGGAGTGTCTTACTAACATATAAAGTGACAAACAACCGCTCGCTTTATTGATAATGTTGTAACCAAGTAAACTACACTGAAACAAATGTAAAAGAACACGTTTTTCTTTTAAATTTACATTTTTAACACAATTTTTTAAAAATACGTGAAAAATTTATAAAATTGTAAATAAAATTTTCATAGTGTATATCTCAGATACACAGTAAAATCGCCAGTGTTAAAACAGGTCAAATTAACATGCACAGTGTATATATAATCCACACGGATTATATAAACACTGTGCGTGTTAATTTGACTTTTTTTAACACTGGCGATTTTGCTGTGTATAATCTTGAGACCTATAAATCTCAACTAAATTTTAGTTCCTCCTCTGAAGTGCTGGTTCTCGCAGTCATGGCTTTGTTTACCCTGGGAATGCTATAACCTTTTGCGCCCTAACTCTTGGAAACTACGTAAAACCGGCCAAACAGATCACTGCTGTTTTAGGTAAACTCTTGCCATTCCTCTTCGCAGTATGCATTGATCGATCTAGGGGGGTCCAGGGGAAAAACTTGTTTGCCAGTACCCAGCAGACACAGTACATTCTGACGACATCGACAGTTCATCTTCATTTGGTCACCGTGACATTACTTTGTGGCCACGTTCTGAGGACGTCTTGGCAACGGTCCATTTCTTAGAATTTTTTGATAACGTTCCAGAAACGTCGTAGCCACGTCCAAATAACGTAGTGAATTAATCCCATGGAGAACATTGTAGTGACGTGGTATACTGGTCTTCAGATAACCTTGACACTGGTAATTTGATTAATACATTTGGTAATTTCTATTTATTATGTTATTATATGGAAAATTTATATTTCTGTTATATTGTCAAAACGAATGCTATAAATCAGACTTTTCACAGCTATTTAACTGGAGTTTAATAAGATACAACAATTAAAACTGTTTCTATTTATTTAATGCGCGCATCTGATATGTGCTCGCATCATTTAAACATTAAAAATCATTTAGCTTTACCTCACATTATTGACGTTATTTGGTACATTGTGGCAACAAATATGGCCCGGTTCAGGTACATCATCACAACGCAACTGTGTTAGCTGGGTAGTTGCTTTTTGGAGCTCCCAGTGGAGTTCTTTGTTGTGTTTTAATTATCAACTTAGTTTCTTCTTAAATTAGAGAAACAATGAGACAATTGTTAAAATGCATGAAGTGTATGGAGGTATCAAATAAATGTCGATTGTATAGTTAAAATAATCTGGGTTCGGGTAAATTTGATGGATGTCATTTACTGATGCACATATGATAATGAACACTACAGTGATCTGCCCGCCTCTCATTAAAGCGATCATTAAATCTTGCTTGCACCCACTGGGCAGACAAAATTTCATATTTGACTCCCTAAGCTGTTCTTTATATTGCATATCCTGGCTGCAGATCAGCAACCAAGGTCATCATATGGTTCGGTATACAGAAGGTCTGAACTTAAAATGCCCCTCACCTCGCAATTCACCCCAATGCACGCATGGCCGTCTTTCCTGATGCCTGCCTCAAATCGGTTTATCCACCTGCTAATATAGGTGTGACAGATCCCTACCCAAAAACATGTGGATGCCATGAGGACAATCAAATATTGCACACACACATACACTGGGCTGGGGGTGTAGCCTCACCTGCCAGTGTAAACGTGAAAGGCCTGTTAAAGAGGACAAAGAAGGTCAAATGAAGAATTATCAGTTTTTCATCAGCATGATGTCACATTCACTGACTACGCATGTTCACATATGCATGTTCACAGTAGGACTGATGATATAGACCTCAACCTTTTTAATATCAGTAAAAGAAAGACAGATTGATTGATTGTGCCTTTGTGAAGACATGCAGAACTGATGCTGTATATTTCGTATTTTTGACATGTATCAAGTTCAAGAGTTTATTGTCACATGTACAGGCAACACTCGGTTGCACTATACAATGAAATTCTTATTCTGTGCGTATTCAAGCAGCCCAAGACACAAGTCAAGTACAATATACAAAAATGCACTATACAATATACAAGATTACACCTAGGAATAATTAAAGAAAGTACACAATATAAAAGCACAGTATAAAGTACACCGTAATAATAATATAAAAATAATAATATTACAATTCCAGAGTGAAAGTACAAGTGTGTGCAAGATGTAACTATAAATGAGCAATGCAAGCAAGAGTGTGTGTAATGTAAGCATACAGTATGGACGTACAATGCTGTAGTGCTTTACAATCCTGTAATGGGCAGCAGTCAAACCAGACGATCGATCTGGTGAGGATGCTCTCGCTGGCACATCTGTAGAAGTTACTGAGGATTTGCCTTGACATACCAAGTTTCTTCAGCCTCTTCAAAAAATAGTAGATGTTGACGTGATTTCTTGACCAGTTCTGTAATGTTGTGAGACCAGGTGAAATCCTCAGTAATATGAACACAGAGGAAACTGAAACAAGGGCCAGCTCCAAAACTGAACCAAATAAGAATCATAAAAGCATCCATTTGTCCGAATGACATGTGCCAATACAAACAATCACAAACAAAACTGAAATGTAAGTTATTTGGTAACCCTTAACAATAAGTTAATATAGTAGTAAACAAGACTTACAGAGTATTTATTCATCTTAGATTTTAAAATTCAACTTTGTAAGTGTTGACATTAGTCAACTAACATGAACAATTGTATTTGTATTAACTAACATTAACAAAGAATAATGAAGACAATAATAAATGAAGAGTTCATTTGCAAAAATCTTTTTTTTTACTGCATTCCAATTAATATTAATCAAACTGCAGTTGGGTTGTTTTGATTAAGTAATAATAACTAAAAACAATACAGCTAACTACCACAATAAAAACAAAACATAATAAAAAAACATGGTTTTAGATTTTTTTTAATGGTATTTATCTGTTTTTGCAAATAAACGCCTCAAATGCTGAAACACTATGGGGTGGTTTCCTTGACAGGCCTTAAGCGTATAGTCCCAGATTAACCTAAATGTTAGATTAACCTAAATGTTAGAGGTGTCTTGATTCGAAAACAACCTGCACTGACATATCTTAAAATAACATAAAAAATATGTATCATGTTTTGTCTCAAGATGTATACCAGTAATGTTTTTGTAAAGCGTGTTTTTAAAAAACGATTTAAATATCCTAATTTAACTAAGGGCTAGTCCTGGTTTAAACTAATCCGCCCCTAAATTGTTCATTTATGTTAGTCCCTATTTGTTATATATATATTACTTTAGTGGTTTATTAATATTCTTTCTTTACTTTATACTTTACAGATGTGACACTTTACAGAGTGAACACATATTTTAGTGATTGATTGATTTCGATTGATAAATTGTTCATTTATGTTAGTCCCTATTTGTTATATATAACAAGCTGTATTTAAATATATGCATTAACTAATGGAAACATTACATTTACAATACAACTAGTTATTTTTGTATTATTCAGTCATGTTTGCATATATTTACTGTTATATAGTGTGTGTAGCTTGTAATCAATGACAAGTACACGTACAAGCGCAAAGTAGATTTACGAGCTGTTGTTATTTGGTGTTACAGGCTCTGGTCACTATGCTATTATTGTATAGAAAAGAACATCTTATACTAGGGATGTGGCAGTGATGAAATTTTCCCACCGGTTAATAAACGTGCAAAAACACCGGGGTGGGGGGGGTTGCTGTGGGGTGGTCGAAGATGCGGCCATGACACATTTTACATTCAGTTTTGAATTAGCGGCAATTCGGGAGCGGCAATTGCTTAAATGAATGGTGGGTTCAATATCTTTCTTCATAAAAACACACAAAACTACAAAAAAGTACAATGGCATTTGCTTATTAAACACAGACCTTACAAAAAGAATAACCACTGCACACACCATGCAAAAAATAAATAAAATAAAAAACCTTAACGTCACATAGGTTGCCTTTAACAAAACAAATAATCACAACACACATCAAGCAAAAAATAAATAAGAAACGAAAATAAAAAAAAACCGTTATGCCTATATTAACAAAACTTGTGATCATGGCACACACTGTGCAAAAATAAATAAATAAGAAACGAATAAGAAAGGGAATACGAAACGAAAAACGTTTATGTTAAATAAATGGCAAAGCACCGGCTTTTTAAAATTAGAACAAAAAGAAAAGAAAAACTTAACCGGCTCTTGATGACAGTACATATTCTACTACATGTTCTTTGACAGAAAAGCCTCCGCCATCATCTAGTCAGTCAGCACTTCACTCTCCTCACATGATGAATAAAATATGACTACTACTGCTGATTTTTGCTGCGACACTTGTTCTGCCGCGTTCAGCCACGCAACTGTAGTTTGGTCTTTAACTAAAGGGGCGGTTTCCCAGACAGGGTTTAAACCTAGTCTCAGACTAACTTAAATGTGAGAGATGCCTTGATCGAAAACAATTTGCACTGACATATCTTAAAATTAGTGCTGTCAATCGATTAAAAAAATTAATCGGATTAATCACACCTTTTTCTGTGATTAATCACGATTAATCGCACATAACAATAATATTTTAAAATATACTTTTACATTTGAATAATTTCACATTTAATCTTCAAATTGATGTAGAAACAACATATTTCTTTAACAGCATAATTTTATGAAAGCTAACATTTTGATATTAGTATTGTAACTGATGCCTCTATTAAATTGATTATTTTAACATGAATTGTAGCCATTCAACAGTATAATTGAGAGCTCATGTAGGAAATATACAGAAATTGAAGGACACTTTCAGTCTTTAATGCTAAATTATAAATTAAATGCAGAAGAATTCTCATTAAAGCTACAAAATCACATTGATTTTTGATTAACATTAGTGACAGGAGTCACAGCAGCACATTTAAGAACGTGGCCCCTTTAAGAGCTGTCTCAGTACGCAGATCTGACCGTCACCGCACTCCCATTTTCACAACACTTTGCATTCATTAAGATTTTATTTTACACTTTGAAGTCTGTGCTTAAGAAAATGCTAGACAAAACGGGCTTTCTGACATAATCTTGTATGGTTTTATCCATTCAAGCACGAAAGAGAACTTAACACGGATGCACTGTCTGACAGAGATTCACCGACGCAGCCTTCAGCCCGTGACTGTTTACACCAGACTGGACCTCGCGTTGCGTTTTGCCACGTCCCACAGTTTAGAAGCTGTCGATCTTCATTGAACGCGTCAAAGCAACTGTTTCAAATCGCGCTTAAGTGGTTTAAAAGCCTGTACACGAATAAGAGCGTGATTACATAATGTAACGCTAGACAAAGGATGTCAAAACAAACGGATACTGCGTTAATTGCGATAAATATTTTCTGACGCGTTAATTTGAAAAAATTAATCGCATGCGTTAACGCGTTAACGTTGACAGCCCCACTTAAAATATATCACTGTGATTGTTTTGTCTCAAGATGCACACAGTAATATTTTTTTTGTAAGGTATGTTTTTTAAAACTACTTAATTATCCTAATTTAACTACAGTAAGGCCTAGTCCTGGTTTAAGTTAATCCTTGTCTGGGAAACCTCCCCTAAGTGATTTATTACTATAAAAATTCAAAATGACGTTGGGGGTCAGTACCGCGGTGGACAAGTGATGTAATCGGTTGGCGGGTGGACACTGTGTATCACCGGTGACACCGAGTATCGCAACAAGCCTACTGTATCTTATACAGTACATATTCATATGGATGATATGGGTTTGGAACATCATGCGGGTGAATCAATGTTGACAGAATATTCATTCCGCTGTGAGCTATTCATTTCAGTTTGTATGTCTTTTCCCCAACACTAGGAACCAATAAATCCAAAGCAGCTATTAGAACCATGCTTGTAAAACCATGTTTACAGAAAAGCCGTCTTCCTCTCCAAGCAACACAATCCAGATTCCTGTGGAGCAAAGCCCTGAAAACCTCCTGAAAACACACACTACACAAATGTGGAGAGTTGCCTGCTGGCCTTCTGCTTATTACAGTACCAGCCCTAAACATTTTCCTGTGTCGAATAAAATAATAATTACACTGCATATCATCCCTCTAGGTGTATGTGTGCTGCTGTTTATTTGCTTTGTGTTGAGGAAAAGTGTACAGTATTTGGTTCTTCCCTCTGCGGTTGGAAGGTGTGTACTGTGACTGGCTTCTCTCCAGAATTACATTGTTAATGAAGCACTGCATGCTTGTGCTTTCCGAGACAGTTTTAGTGTGCAGACTTCAAAGGCTGTGTGCTTACACCCGCAGCATTATGATGTGATTACAGCACCTGATAGAAGCTCAAAGTGCCTTCAGCTCTAAGACGCTTTTGGCAAGGTGCAGAAAACACACACAAATCCACAGAAATGCTTCATTTGACAGTCCTGTTTTACTCATTGTAGCTGCTACTGTTGTAGATATTGCAGCCCAGAACTATATGGTTTGTTTATCTAATCGTCTGTTCCTAGATCAGTGTTGTCACATTAATAGGCTGGTTTACTCAAAGAAAAATCATTCATTCAAAACCTCATATTTTTCAAACCTTTAGTGGGAGACACAAGACATTTGGAAGAATTTTCACACTGTTTTTTTGTGTCCAGACAATAAATACGGACTTCAAAAATGATTCCATATGACTTGTGTGCTATGTTTTGTACATACAGCCGCGGAAATAATCAAGAGACCATTCCAAATGTTCATTTCAAATCAGTATTTCTAGATGTATTGTGGCCATTCCAGTCCAGTGTCTGTTGAATTTCAATAAAATCAAACCTCAGGAGTGACAAAGTCATCCAAAAACAATGTGAAAGACTAAAAGCATGACGAGACACATGAAAACTGTAATGGAATCCAGGTCATCACATACATTTTATTTTACTTTTCCTAAATAAATGTACAAATATTACAGTTGTACTGCTTAAAAGTGAATATGAACTTGTTTTCTTTGCAGTATTTGAGGTCTGAAAAAAATATTTTTCATTTTCTGCAAATAATAGAGGCTATATTTTTATTTGGAATTTGGGAGAAATGTGGTAAGTAGTCAAGTCAAGTCGAGCTTTGTTTATAAAGCACTTTTTAGAACAACAAGTGTTTACCAAAGTGCTGTACAAGCATACGCAATACAATATAAGAAAATCAAAAAGATGAACTATTAAAAAGTTTGTAAGATAAGATAAGAGTAAAATAGAATAAAATGAAATAAAACAACAGCTCTCACACTGAGTTAAACGCCAAGCTATAAACATAGGTTTTTAAACTGGACTTAAAAATAGTGTTTGGGCCTTTCTAACATGTAAAGGCAGATTATTCCAAAGTTTAGGCCCCGCCACTGCAAATGCACGGTCACCCCTATTCTTTAGTCTTGCACGGGGCACAATTAACTGTGAAAGGTTGGCGGACCTAAGTCCCCTCGACGGAGTATATGGCTGTACTAATTAGGGCTGTCACGATTATTAAATAATCGTCTCATCGCGATTGTTTGACCTCATCGCGATGGTTTCAGATCATCGCAATTATTGCACATCTCTATAGAAGACACTAGGGGGAGCTGTAGTGCATCTGCATATTGCATATTTTAGTGTATATATTGTTACTAAAGCATGGTAATACTTGTAAAATGTACCACCACAACACAATCACTTTAAAAAAAAAAACTAAAACATATACAAATTACCTGCAGTACAATTTAATATTATTTAAGCGAATCTCAGTGTGAAAACCAGTCTACCAAAATTTTATTAACACACAGGTAAAATTTTATTGTAGTCTTGCAAGTGAGAAAAAAACAGACTAGAAGTTTTCTATGACTGATAGCATTTTAATGGTGGCTTCAATTCACTCCTGATCAATTTACTTCATTTACAAGTATTTGGTGGTTGTATTATTGACAGGTAAAAGCCTAAACCTTAAATATATGATGACCCAATGTTTTCTGATGTATTTCCAAGAAAAAAACAGTCTTGTATTCAGAACAATATGGTCGTTTCAATCGCTGAATCAAAAATGCATGAGAATTAAATGTCAAAGCTCAAAAACAGACAATTAATCGTCATAATCGTCAAAGCCCTAAAACAGACAATTAATCGTCATAACCGCAATGATTTATAAGACAATTAATCGTCAGTCAAATTTCAGAATCGTGACAGCCCTAGTACTAATTCTGACAGGTAGGATGGTGCCAGGCCATTTAATGATTTAAAAACTAGAATAAGAATCTTAAAATCAATTGTCAACCTAACAGGAAGCCAATGAAGAGAGGCCAAATTGGGAGTAATATGTTCCCACTTTTGTGTTCCCATTAGCAAACGAGCTGCAGCATTCTGAACCATCTGCAGTTTGGTGAGGGAGACCTGGTTAATGCCTACATACAGTCCATTGCAGTAGTCAAGACAGGATGAAATAAAAATGTGTATAATCCTTTCAAAATCTTAAAGAGATAGAAAGATTAAACCTTAGAAAGTTGCCTCAGCTGGAAAAAACTAGATTTAATTACCCGATTAATCTGTTTGTCCATTTTAAAATCATTATCCATTAAAACACCCAAGTTTTTTACAGAAGGCTTCACAAATGGTTTTAAAACACCCAAGTCTAGGTCAGGAGCCCCACAGACGCCTCCTGGTTTAAGCAGTATAACTTGCGTCTTGTCCTCGTTAAATTTGAGAAAATTTACAGTCATCCAGGCTTTAATTTCCTCAAGGCAACACAAAAGTGGCACTATAGAGTTTGTATGTTTCAATGGAAGATATAATTGTGTGTCATCTGCAAAGCAATGGAACCCGATATTATACTTCCTAAGAATGGATCCTAGAGGAAGTATATATAGAGAAAATAAAATAGGCCCCAAAATGGAGCCCTGGGGCACCCCACATGGGAGACACGCTGAAGAGGAATAAAATCCCCAAGACGAACAGAAAAACTTCTCCCAAACAGATACGAGCGAAACCACTCCAACACAGTGCCCTTTATGCCGACACAATGCTCCAACCAAGAGATCAAAATATCATGATCTACGGTGTCAAATGCAGCGGTGAGATCTAGGAGCATTAGATTAGATTCAACTTTATTGTCATTGCACATGTACAAGTACAAGGCAA
The DNA here is from genome assembly GCF_024868665.1 of Triplophysa rosa. Taxonomy (NCBI): domain Eukaryota; kingdom Metazoa; phylum Chordata; class Actinopteri; order Cypriniformes; family Nemacheilidae; genus Triplophysa; species Triplophysa rosa. The sequence goes on along the minus strand of NW_026634315.1, from coordinate 76,406 downwards.
CAATGACCTCTGCATTTAACCCATCCAGAGAGTAGTGAACACACGCACAGCAAGTGGTGAACACACGTACCCCCGGAGCAGTGGGCAGCTATCACTGCAGCGCCCGGGGAGCAAGTAGGGGTAAGGTGCCTTGCTCAAGGGCACCTCAGTTGTTACCCGCCGGCCCTGGGAATCGAATCGAGCATAAGTACAGCATAGCTGCCTGAATCGTTGGCAAGTAGTAAATCATTAAAAACGTTCAATAGAGCTGTCTCCGTGCTGTGAAGGGATTTAAAACCAGACTGAAATACCTCATGAAGACAATGTAAATTTAAAAATGAGTACAGTTGTATATAGACAACTTTCTCTAGTGTCTTCAAGTAGTTCACACAATGGAACAAAAATTATCATTTTACCTGAACACATACCTATAAACAGATCATTTTTAAATCAGAATAAAATGGTCTCTCTCCATGGCTGTATTGTTTCTCCAATGTTCAGTTTCTGCAAATAAATGCAAATAGAAACAATCTTTTTGTTGGTACTTCACAGAAAGAATAAAAATAGTTATTTAACCTAATCAATTATGGTCCCCTGTAAATAGTACATTTAGAAAACCATTTTGAAATGATATATTATATATACTGTGTGTGTGTGTGTGTGTGCAGCCGCAGAAAAAAGAGACCATTTCAGAGACCATTTTTCTGATTTTAGAATTTACTATTTATAGGTATGTGTTTGGGTAAAATTATAGTTTTCTTTTATTCTGTGAACTACTAACAACATTTCTCCCAAATGTCATACAAATATATTGCTTCTTTTTGCATTTATTTGCAGAAAATGAATAAACAGTGCAAAATAACAGATAATATGCTGTGTATTCTCTCAGACCTCAAATACTGCAAAGAAAACAACTTCACGTTCACTTTTAAGCAATACAGCAATAATAGTTGTACATATATTTAGGAAAGGTTCAGAAACAATTTTTTTATGTGGTGACCTCGATTTTGATCACAGTTTTCATGTGTCTTGTCATGTTGTTAGTCTTTTACATTGCTGTTGGGTGACTTTGTCATTCCTGAGGTTTGATTTTTGTTGAAATTCAACAGACACTGGACTGTTTTGACCACAATGCATCTAGAAATGCTTTGGAAATGAAAATTTGGAACGGTCTCTTTTATTTTTTTCTGTGGCTATATATATAGAATTTACTCACCCTCAAGTTGTTCCAAACCTGTATAAATGTCTTTGTTTTGTTGAACACAAAGGAAGATATTTGAAATAATGTTGGCAATTTTCAGTTCCGGGACATCATTGACTACCATAATAGGAAAGATGTTCAAAGGTGCCCCAGAACTGTTTGCTTTCCTAAATTCAATGAATAAACAATATATTTTTCCTATTATGGTAGTGGATGATGTCCCAGAACTGAAAATTGCTAACATTCTTCCAAATGTCTTCCTCTGTGTTCAGCAGAACAACGAAATTTATACAATTTTGTAACAACTTGAGGGTGAGTAAATGGTGACAGAATTTTCATTTTTGGGTGAACTATCACTTTAATAATCTTTACTTCCAATGCCGCAGTTAAATTTTTTAAACTGCTGTGGTTAAAACTTTTTTGTATACTTTTGTATATAAGAGACACGCAAAAGTCACACAGGTTTCCAACCACATGAAAGCAAACGGTAGAATTTTGCATCAGAAAGTTTAAATGTGACTTTCGTGGCTATCATTATATTATTTCATCATTTTAACTATTGCACACTGATCAATTAGTTTGTGTCTTTGAGAAACACACCTCTGCTTTTCACGCAAAGCACCGCATCACCCATTATATACAAATGGTCCGTTGGGTCGGATAGCTTTCAAACCACAAGTGATCTGCTCCTGAATTTCTATCAAGCGGGACATGACCAGCTCGTTCAGACCCTTTTGGACAGTTTTTTTTTCCAAACGAGCCATGTGTAAATACACCCTAATTGAAACCTGAGATTTTTATAGCAACACAAGCAGCAAAAACCAATGTGTGTCCTTTTTATAGATGTTAGTGTTGCCTTGTCTGTTTTATCAGAATGAAAGGCCTTCTGGGACACACAGATAGTGATTGAAAGGGGTTATGAGCGAAACAAAAGGATGAAGGCCCCAGGCTGGGTTTGCCGTTCTGTGGGTGTGTGTGTTTGGCAATGCCTACATCAGTAGCATCAACTTCAAAAAGCATAAACCAAGGCCGCACACGCCTGGTCGGGAGTTAACTTATAACAATTTATTTTAGATTTAATATATATTAATATGAATGTACAGTATATGAATATTTTTTTGAATATTAATTGTATTAAATTTAATTTAAAATTACTCAACAGCAGTGTTGTAATGTAAGAAAGTAAAAATACAGTACTTAAGTATTTTTTTAGAGTATCTGTACTTTACTTGAGTCTTTATATTTCTGCAGACTTTTACTCCATTACATTTCTTGAACAAAATGTATACTTTTACTCTGATACAATTCCCCTAAGCATGTTGGTTACTACAAAATAAAAGCATAGAAAATTAAATAGACAAGCGATCGGGTCACCATGACAATGCTGAACCAATCATTTGTTAAAGCTCAATGTGCAAGTGCAAAAAGGTGCTCTCCGCGGTTAATTTCAACACAAGGTTTCAATGTGCTGCTTCTTTTAAAGATAAACGGCAAATTTTTCAAATGACTGGGTTACTTTAAGGCTAATGCAAGGAAAGAAAGAAGTAAGGGCCAGACACATTTGTTCTGATTTTGTTCTCTAAGAGGTATAATATTGGGGGTGGGACGCCGGGAGGAAGCTATCCAAAGTTATAAAGTAAAGTTATAAAGATGTGGTTTCTGAACTTGTATTTTTATAGTTTACCAATTTGGCAACATGTTGTTCCTGATAAAACTACTGAGCTTGAGACAGAGCTTTTTCAAAGTTGTACATTTCTATGTGAGCACCATTTTTTTATATTTACGCAAAAAATCTATATTTTTAATAAAGACTTTTTTTAATAAAAAACTTTACTTTAAATATCTAAGTAGATTTAATATAAAAAGTACTTTTGATACTTAAGTACAATATTTATCTGATACTTTAAGACTTTTACTCAAGTCATATTCTAAAAGTTACTTTCACTTCTACCAAAGTAATTTTCTGGCAAGATATTCGTACTTTTCCTCAAGTATTGCTTTTAGGTACTTTTTACATCAATGCTCAACAGTAAAAGATTCTTTGGGGCGGTCTACCGGAAGTTAAGTTTGGGCCACATAACGTTTGTTTATGTTGTTGCCGCTGAAACCGTCTATAGAGGCACATGGATGCTGACTGTGGCATGTAGATTATTTAACCTATATCATCTGTCTGCAGCACATACACTCAATACATAAGAGATCATTTAGATGTGGCCAACAGGGCTGGAAATGGGGGGTTTGTGGGGGAACAGAGTCCAGGGAGTTATTTTTGGGGGGGGGGCAGACTTCCACTTCAAAATGTAGAGGAAATGCAAATGTCATAGTAAATACAGTATCTACGGTTTAAAAACATGCACTCCAATGAGTCTCTGAGATACAGTGTGGTTCACAGTTGATATGGTGGCAGCCTTTGCTTACAGTATGTTGCAGATGTGAACTGGTGTTGGTAATGTGTACTTTGCATAAAGCAGACGAATGCATTTCTGCATTAGTCGTGAAGGAGCAACTCACATATACCAAGATAACAGGTGGTACTGTATCGTTTTTATCTTGTTTTGGAGTGTTATGTCAAGCTTCTGGTATATTTATATATGTTAAATTCACATCACATTATAGCTTTGAATGACTCAGTATTCGGCAGCAGCTACACCTTCAACATGCCATGATATTTTAGTGCCAAGAACGGTTTCGTCATTGATGTGGCGTGGTAGAATAAAGCACATTAGCATGCATAAGTGGCCGATCACACAGAACGCGTTTTTTATGTTTGAAAACAAACAACCTTTTTGGGTTGGCTGTATGAAAAGAGCAGCGTGCAGCGTTTTTTATATTGCTAGGTAACAACCAAAACAGCTGTACTGTCAGTCAAGGATTATAGCGCCAGCTCTCTAGTTGCTGTTAAATGTCATATTTGCAGAAACTTTAAAACCAGTACAAGCAGAGGGCGCTCACACTGACCTTGCTCGGTTAACCCACGACAGCCACCACATGTTTCTTCTCCATCATTGCAGTCTCCGGACGTTTCAAGCAACTGTAAAGTTCCGTCACCCCAACGGAAGCCATTCATTCGATTCGACAATAGAAAAAAGGTGCATGACGTCAACTTTTTTCTACCAAGAACACGAGGTGCATAAGCAGCGCGCAAAACACTCCCTGCCAAATGAAAACAATTTAAAAGAGGTGCGTCTCACAGGAAAATACGCGTTCTGTCTGATTGGCCCCTAATGCAGCAAGTATGCAGTTAGCATGGCTACTAATACGCCCTTTTCACATGACGTCACGCATCTTCCGTTCTGTCGCGAAGCAGTGTATAATTACTTCCTCTAGCACTCCAGTTCATAAGGTGGCGGTAATGCACCTATAAGCTGATTTGCCAACCGCCAGTAAAACTCAAAAAGAAGAAGTTACTTACACTAGCGCCTCAGAATGGAGTTTACCAAGTGGCTTGCACACCTGCCACAAATACGTCTAGATGATGTACAATGTCTTGCAAACAAATTTTCGCTAACGACAAGATCAAAGCTAGAGAAAGGATACAAATTCTTCGTTGAACAGTACCTGTTTGATTATGAAGGTAAGTGTTTTGTTTTCTTTTTGTGTTAGCGAAGGTGCTAGGATAAGTACTTGAATACGTGTTCTGTCCGTTTTTTTTCTCACTGTTGTTAAATTCCAGCGCGACGGCAAAACGGAAGTTCTTCTTTTTCTTGTTTGTTGCAAGACGGATGTTATGATATACTGCTTTGCAAAAAGGCGGAAGTTAAGTGACGTCATTGTGAAAAGGGTGTATTGGCAAAGACTAAAAAATTCAAAGTTGATATTTGATCATTTAATAACAAATATCTCTTATCAGTGTTGAATTCTTTGTTACACAAACCACATCTTTGTGTTTGTTTAAAGAAACCTATTTCTTGTCTTTGTGTTTTGTTTCTTTTCCTGTTTTCCTAAATACATTTTAGCAGATAGCGATGTGATATTGTTCTCTCTCCTTCCTGTTAAGTGATGATAAGTTGGCATGTGTTGAAAGGGCTGTGTGCTGTTGTGGTGTCAGGCCTGGCTCTGCGCCCAGAGCTCTCGCCACACGCATGCCAACACGGCTGCCAGTCACAGAGGTCATGGCACAGAGTCTCACGTGGACTTCCTGCCAGCTCATGCAGTGTCGTGTGTCATCTCGCTCTGTTTCTGATGGCCTCTTCTCTTTCATTGCAGAACAACAGCAGAATGAAGCATCTTGAGAAGGAATACAGTCAGAGGCTGGCCAAGTCTGCCCAGGTGAACACACAGCAACTGAACTGTCAATCTGTTCTTCTGTTCGGTTCACGCACTGTAACACATGAGCGCCTTTCACACGTACAGTCACACGTTAACAGATCATGTGTGAACGGGACCTAATCACTACTGCCAGTTTACCAGTAGAGGAAGTTGTAACATTACCAGTATGTGTGATCGGAGAATGAGGATTACCCATAGAAGCACGTATGACGCAGGATGTGCCGACTACTATGGGCTGATTTTGACATTCTGAAGCAGATATGACGTATGCTGTTTGTTTTCACATATAGGCATCGAATTTCCAAACACTTACCTGTGTATTTGCCCTTCTGTGAAAGTTTTTTTTTTTTACATTTTATTTTAATGCATTTTGCCTCATACAGTGCAGTAGATTAAGTTATCTAATACAATGTTGCTGGGTCAAAAGCAAATGTATCACCCAAACAACAACAATACCGTGTTTGTTCAGATATTAAATCACACTCCACCATGTTTTCAAATATATCTCTGGCAGCAGCACAGCTGTTTAGAAGGAAACTTCCACTTTATGACATCACATTACTGGTATTTTGGGACCGATGTGTGAATGTTGTCTTACCGGTAAAATGCCGGAATGCCGTTGCTTATACGAACAGCACATTTGTGTATTTACTAGTGAAGTCATTCTCGTAAGTCGATGAGGAAACGACTCCTCTGCAATCACGTGTGATTTCTGGCATTCATGCAACATAATACAATGATTTGAACTTCGTACTAAGCATAGCACAAGCTTACTGTAATTTAGATTCTCATCTCAGTGTGTTGCCCCAGTTGTATTTGTTTTTTCCTGCTGATCTTCCTTCTGAGGAAAGCTAGAAAAAGAGCTTCTCCAAATACTGTTATTTTCTCCATTTTGCTTGAAACTAATTCACCCATGTGTTGGACACATGCATTTCATTTTACGACCACTGATGAAATTCATTTTCCTCCGTTTCGTCATACTGAGGAGGTGTACAGAAGTGGGTATCTGAGGGCTGTGTGTTATTGTGACCATGTGTTCAACATTACACTTAATCTGCTTAACTCAATGCATATAAACTCACTTCAAGTGTAGAAGAATAAACTTCATTCCTTTTCTAAAATTATACATGCCATCCAACACACTGCTTACCTTGTCAAACGCTGGAGGTACTGTGAAATATTCATCCTGTCCCAGCACAAACGCCTTCTGCTTTATCAATGGCCCGCTTTTAGTTTTACCCACAACACAGAGAGTTAAATGACAGGTTGACAAGCAGATGTTGTGTGAAAACACAGGCCTATTAAATTGCACAATGTTCAACATCAAAAGCGAGTGTGAGTGTGTGAGAACAAATTTCATGGGCGTTTTCCTGTCTCAAAATAACCTCTAAGAACACCAACGATTATTCATTACGGATTCCTGTTGTTAGAAGTTCATTTAAGGGCCCCAAAACAGAAACATAACATAGGAGACGTGTTTAACCTAAAATGTTCAATCTTATCCTCAGATCACATCTAGCGTTGAGCTGTAAGAACATGCTTTCCAATCATATGGACTAATTGAAATGATGCTTTTTTGCAAGCAATGCTTGGATCATTCCTCATAGAAAAAGCCAAAGCCATTTCACATCCTGGCATTTGCAGTACACAGATTTTAGATTTTAACAAGCCTTTCATGAGCCTTATTATTTATTTATCATAAATTTATTGACTTGCAATCGTAAGCATACAGTTACAGTGGGACATTTCAAGGTGCCCTTTGAACTTCTGAAGCGTGTAGTCCCCAACATCTCTTATGTTCCTGAGGCTCTGGACTTGAATGCATAATGCTTCAATTACAACCATATCAATCCAGTACCTCAGAGATGACGTATTTTTGTAAGCTAACCTGGAAGTAAGTGCCGCGCTGGTTCCCTCGACCGAATACCTATGCATTTTTCCCATAGACTTTTGGAAGATCGCGAAAATAAGCTCTGTGATTAACAAAGTTTTATGATGTTTTCACGTTTTGTCTATCAAGATAATCTTTACAAATTAACACAACATTTGTTACTTTTGAAGCCGAAATACAATCGGCAGAAGTAAAAAGCTAAAACAATGCTATACACAGACTACACTTAAGGTCACTCGATATCAACGTGACCACCATCAAGCCTTCAACAACTCTTTCAAACTTCATTAGAAATGTGTTCCCTGGTAAGTAATTACTCCGTAAATGAATCCGTATCTACGTTTTAAGAGATTTGTGCCCATGTTGCATTATTTGTGAGCTTTATATGTGCGATGACGTCTTACGTCCCCACCAAAGGAAGTAGTCGCTTTTAGCGACTTGTTAGCAACCGCCGTTTTTAAGACACAATGAGGCTTTAAAAAATGACAAGAGGGTTATAATTGGTGTGTTTTATGTTATAGAATAAAAGTGAAAATATTTAGAGGTTTTGTTTACCACAGACCTTATTTCGGCCGATTTACCAAAAAACCCATTCAAAAAACCTATAGACTTTGGAGCGAAGGAACCTGAAGGCATAAAATGCTAACTTGCTTCCGGGGTTTGCATACAAAAATATGTCATCTCTGCGGCTCCCTATTAATGAGCTGATCTAGAGGGACTGTATGCTGTATAAACTCTCGTACTGAGATTCGTCCTCTCTGACCAACCTCTGAACTCATAGGTGTTTGTATCTCTTCAGCTAATGATGAGACAACATCAGGTGCTCAATATGTGCCACAGCTTGATAGATTATTCACGTGGTATATCAAAACAGTTTATCATTAATATGTGCATACTTATATACTGTATATACAGGTGTTGGTCATATAATTAGAATATCATCAAAAAGTTGATTTATTTCACTAATTCCATTCAAAAAGTGAAACTTGTATATTATATTCATTCATTACACACAGACTGATCTATTTCAAATGTTTATTTCTTTTAATTTGATGATTATAACTGACAACTAATGAAAATCCCAAATTCAGTATCTCAGAAAATTAGAATATTACTTAAGACCAATTCAAAGAAAGGATTTTTAGAAATCTTGGCCAACTGAAAAGTATGAACATGAAAAGTATGAGCATGTACAACACTCAATACTTAGTTGGGGCTCCTTTTGCCTGAATTACTGCAGCAATGCGGCGTGGCATGGAGTCGATCAGTCTGTGGCAATGCTCAAGTGTTATGAGAGCCCAGGTTGCTCTGATAGTGGCCTTCAGCTCTTCTGCATTGTTGGGTCTGGCATATCGCATCTTCCTCTTCACAATACCCCATAGATTTTCTATGGGGTTAAGGTCAGGCGAGTTTGCTGGCCAATTAAGAACAGGGATACCATGGTCCTTAAACCAGGTACTGGTAGCTTTGGCACTGTGTGCAGGTGCCAAGTCCTGTTGGAAAATGAAATCTGCATCTCCATAAAGTTGGTCAGCAGCAGGAAGCATCAGAAGCGTCTCGCCTGGGCTAAAGACAAAAAGGACTGGACTGCTGCTGAGTGGTCCAAAGTTATGTTCTCTGATGAAAGTAAATTTTGCATTTCCTTTGGAAATCAGGGTCCCAGAGTCTGGAGGAAGAGAGGAGAGGCACAGAATCCACGTTGCTTGAGGTCCAGTGTAAAGTTTCCACAGTCAGTGATGGTTTGGGGTGCCATGTCATCTGCTGGTGTTGGTCCACTGTGTTTTCTGAGGTCCAAGGTCAACGCAGCCGTATACCAGGAAGTTTTAGAGCACTTCATGCTTCCTGCTGCTGACCAACTTTATGGAGATGCAGATTTCATTTTCCAACAGGACTTGGCACCTGCACACAGTGCCAAAGCTACCAGTACCTGGTTTAAGGACCATGGTATCCCTGTTCTTAATTGGCCAGCAAACTCGCCTGACCTTAACCCCATAGAAAATCTATGGGGTATTGTGAAGAGGAAGATGCGATATGCCAGACCCAACAATGCAGAAGAGCTGAAGGCCACTATCAGAGCAACCTGGGCTCTCATAACACCTGAGCAGTGCCACAGACTGATCCACTCCATGCCACGCCGCATTGCTGCAGTAATTCAGGCAAAAGGAGCCCCAACTAAGTATTGAGTGCTGTACATGCTCATACTTTTCATGTTCATACTTTTCAGTTGGCCAAGATTTCTAAAAATCCTTTCTTTGTATTGGTCTTAAGTAATATTCTAATTTTCTGAGATACTGAATTTGGGATTTTCATTAGTTGTCAGTTATAATCATCAAATTAAAAGAAATAAACATTTGAAATATATCAGTCTGTGTGTAATGAATGAATATAATATACAAGTTTCACTTTTTGAATGGAATTAGTCAAATAAATCAACTTTTTGATGATATTCTAATTATATGACCAGCACCTGTATATCGTGTGTCAGCTGTACTACATTGCGCCACATACTGGATGTTGTGTTTTGTATGAAAATGCGCTGTTGTTAAGCCAAAATACCACAGCCAACATTGGGTCTCTTTTAAACGGTGTCAGAAGCTTTCTGCAGTCTTTTTATCATTAGTGACACTGAGGCAACCACACTACACACTAGATGGGGTTACATTGAGGTGTTACTTTTCTAAGCGATAAGTCTGGCTGGCAAATATCCTCTAGGTTTATACTGAAGGTGGCACCCACACCATATCTGATCAAACCATAAAGATCAAACAACCGTCCACCCAAAAGCACCCTAGCAACAACATAATGACACATTGACAATCACTCATAAAACCCCAGCAACCAAATAGCAATCCTTAGGAAAGAACTTCTGAACATCATAACAACTGCCTAGCAACCACCCAGAACACCCTAGCAACAATGTAGTGACATACTAATAACTACTCGAAACACCTAATCAGCACGCTGCCAAGCCCTGCCAACAGACTACAAGTTTTACACAGATACCCACAAGCTTTGATTTTTTTTAATCAAGCTTTATTTGTTTATTTATCCATTATTTATTTTAATTTACTGTGGTAATTGCTTTGTACCATAGTTATAATGACTGCATCAACCATTGTGTTTTGACAGCGACTGTGATTACCATATTGATTTCCTGTACGGGTTAGCAAAAATTTCCCAATTGACTCATTGTTTTAGAATTTTTGAGTTTTTGTTTACACTGCGTTCCAAATTATTATGCAAATTGGATTTAAGTGTCGTAAACATTTAATTTTATATTGTTCAATTAAACTTATGGATGGTATTGTGTCTCAGTGCTCTTTGGATCACTGAAATCAATCTCAGACACCTGTGATAAGTAGTTTGCCAGGTGAGCCCAATTAAAGGAAAACTACTTAAGAAGGACGTTCCACATTATTAAGCAGGCCACAGGTTTCAAGCAATATGGGAAAGAAAAAGGATCTGTCTGCTGCCGAAAAGCGTCAAATAGTGCAATGTCTTGGACAAGGTATGAAAACATTAGATATTTCACGAAAACTTAAGCGAGATCATCGTACTGTGAAGAGATTTGTGGCTGATTCAGAGCACAGAAGGGTTCGTGCAGATAAAGGCAGAATGAGGAAGGTTTCTTCCAGACAAATTCATCGGATTAAGAGAGCAGCTGCAAAAATGCCATTGCAAAGCAGCAAACAGGTATTTGAAGCTGCTGGTGCCTCGGGAGTCCCGAAAACCTCAAGGTGTAGGATCCTCCAGATGCTTGCAGTTGTGCATAAACCTACTATTCGGCCACCCCTAACCAATGCTCACAAGCAGAAACGGTTGCAGTGGGCCCACACATACATGAAGACTAATTTTCAAACAGTCTTGTTTACTGATGAGTGCCGTGCAACCCTGGATGGTCCAGATGGATGGAGTAGTGGATGGTTGGTGGATGGCCACCATGTCCCAACAAGGCTGCGACGTCAGCAAGGAGGTGGCGGAGTCATGTTTTGGGCTGGAATCATGGGGAGACAGCTGGTGGGCCCCTTTAGGGTCCCTGAAGGTGTGAAAATGAACTCTGCAAGGTATGTAGAGTTTCTGACTGAGCACTTTCTTCCATGGTACAAAAAGAAGAACCATGCCTTCCGTAGCAAAATCATCTTCATGCATGACAATGCACCATCTCATGCTGCAAAGAATACCTCTGTGTCATTGGCTGCTATGGGCATAAAAGGAGAGAAACTCATGGTGTGGCCACCATCCTCCCCTGACCTCAACCCTATTGAGAACCTTTGGAGCATCCTCAAGCGAAAGATCTATGATGGTGGGAGGCAGTTAGCATCAAAACAGCAGCTCTGGGAGGCTATTCTGACATCCTGCAAAGAAATTCAATCAGAAACTATCCAAAAACTCACAAGTTCAATGGATGCAAGAATTGTGAAGGTGATATCAAAGAAGGGGTCCTATGTTAACATGTAACTTGCCCTGTTAGGATGTTTTTGATTGAAATAGCTTTTGATTTCAGTAAATATGACCTCCTAATGCCTTGCAAATTCAACAAATGACCATTTTCAGTTTTTTACAACCTATGAAATGTTTTCAAACTCTGTTGTGCATAATAATTTGGAACAGTGCATTTTGAGTTTTTCATTTTTTAAATAAATACTGTTGTCAGTGGGAGGTTTGTTCAATAAAATTCCAAATGTACCCTAACTGTTGATTACTTGAAAATTATACTGACTGTCATTTGCATCGACAAATTAGGAAAACCAGAGAAAGATATCATTTGCATAATAATTTGGAACGCAGTGTATTAGGAACGGCTCTGATGCAGTCACCCATCAGACAGACATAACCATTAGTTGACATTAGTTTAACCTGTCACAGCGCTGATGTTACACCCAAACTAAAGACAAATCAAGAGTGAGATGAAATGCCGAGAAGCGAGGGATGAGTGTGTCCCTACAGGCAAAACACTTCTGTTCAAAAAATCTGTATAGCCATAGTGATTAGCATGAGAACTTATTTTACCATAATAACGGGGCCCTTGGTGCTTTCATGTGGTTCTCCCACTGACAAAATCAGCCTAATGTATCCCTCTGTGTCGTCTCCAAGAGTTCACTCCCAACTCCCACACAATCAACGCAATCCAATAAAACGTTTATGAACAATAAACGATTATCCGTCTTGCCCTAAGCATATTGCTGAATGCATAGTTCACTAGAACTTCAGTAAACAGTCTTTCTCTCTCTCTCTCTTCTTTCTCTCTCTCTCTCTCTCTCTCTCTCTCAATCAATCATCTGTCAAAATCTGCTCACTTGTTGATCTATTACATTAAATTTTGCATTAGTGTAATGGACTTTCGATGTGGGCAGTCTCTCTTAGCAATTTATTCACAGCGCTCTGCACTCATAGTTTAAAAATTTACAGCGCGAGGGTCCCACGAGGGTCTCAATCATGCGCTTAAGATAATAGAAATGTGATTAACACACTCTCGGTAAGTTGCCTTTTAAAAGTCTCTCTCAGCACAGCGCACATTTAAAAGAAGTGACGTTTGGAATTAGTAGCTGAGGTTTGTTTAACTCAGTGATTCTCAACATTTTTTGGACCAGCGCCCCCCATTCATTTTCCAGGTCCTAGTCAGCTGACGTCAAGGTAACATGACAGAGCTCTCACGTGACAGATGCACCGATCCCGGATTTTATATGATACTACATCAGTGTATTTTGGTGTGTTTGCCGCACTTAGCATATGGCATCAAATATTCAGAGGCTGTGTATATGAAATATATATGTATTAGAATGTGTATGTCCATCACAGGTTTGGTCTTAAATTTCATATAAAGTGGCATTAAAATGGTCTTAAAAAGTCTTAAATAAAAATAAAAAGTTGCTTACTTATGTAGACACCCTGTGAAGTTTTCCACAATTTTATTTGAAATTTGACCGTTGCTCAGCTCCTGTTGCATCATGGGATAGAGAAGTGTCCATCTGATGCACACTCACAAATTGAAGCAGAAGACCATCCGGATATTTCTCGCCTACTGTTTTGTGCACACTGAGACATACTACTCGTGACTCATACTCATTTTCGCCTACTATATAGTATGGTAGTAGGCGATTTTGGACGCACGGAAAGTGTTATAAGCTTTAAATCCAATGCTCTTTTTTTCTGGACTACCAGCACACTCCCGTTTGCAATATATTCAAAACTCTGCTGCGAGAAGGTTGACCTACACTATAAGGTCTGCTCATATCACTTCTATTTTATTTAACCTTCACTGGCTACCAGTGTCCTCTCGTTTTATTTACAAAACTCTTCCTTTAAATGACTTGCTCCTACTTATCTTTCTGGCTTACTTTCTCTTTATATCCCCTCCCGACCATTTTGATCATCTGGAGGTGAACTTCTTTGTGTACCCGAGATTTCACCTATCATCTATGGGGGACAGACCCATTGCCCCGTCTCTTAGGACAATTACCACACTGCAAGAATTTAAGTCTAACTCAAAACCTGTTCAACCAATACTAACTAGTCATTATGTGTTTCTTCTTAACTGTTATGTTTGTATTTAATTGTTTGCACTTTTATTGCAATATGCACACGTCTTGACTCTGGAAAATGTCTATTCTAATTTGTTTATTTGCTATTGTCATTGTGAATCGTCCTTGAGCTTGGGAAATATGAATTAAAACATTATTATTATTATTATATTAAAACAGTATTAAAATTATTATTTCAGTGAAAGAATCACCACTCACCACTGTTTTTAGTTTGAAAAAATCCTAGTAAAGAATATTTAATGAAATCAGATCTCATGCTACTGTCAGATATTCTTATAGCTTAATATGTAGAGCATTGCAACGTGCTGATAAAAATGCACTGCACGTCATTTTGAATAAAGTGTCCATCAAATGCATAAATGTAAAAGTTAGAAAATGCTTAGGTTCATCCTAATTGAGATCCTTTTTTGTAAGTAAGTTAAATATACCACGTCATAGGTAAGGAACTGATCCGAGGATCCTGTTGCTGTGCTCATTCACGGATGACAAAAATGTGTGTTTGGTTTATGGTGGCAGGTGATCGCTGAACGGCAGATGTCCCTCAGCACTGTAAAGGAAGAGAGTCGTAAGGTGCAGCAGAGTCTGGAGAGAAAGCTAGAGGAAGCACAGAGTCAAAGGGATGAGGAGAGGAGACAACTCAACATAGATGCTGACCAAACCAGTAAGGTCAGGAACACAAATGCACATCACCTCATAACTAAATCACTTTTTTTTTTAAACAAGAAGCATTCAACTGCCAGCTTATAGGCATTTCACAATGAAATGTAAAAATCAGAGAACTTGTGTATATAATCATACAATAATGATATACCGATTTATACATTATTTACATATACTTATACACATGCACTTATGCAAAACATACCATTCTAAACGTACCTACACATAAACATATACAAATATAAAGCTAAATATATATATACTGTATATTGAACATAAAGAAGGAAGTTGAAACATCTCCCTTCTGTAACTAAGAACCAAAGCAGCTAGTTAAGGCGGTCAGTCTATATAATTCCAAATTGTCAGATGTTATAAGAATACATTCCTAAAACTATAAAAGTGTAGCTTAGTCAAAGCACACAGCGCGCACATTTATCCTTGTCCAGTGACTCCTTTAGTTATTTCTCAAAATTACCTATTATTGATTTTATTGGGTTCCATATCAGGGTTTTTCCTGGCTCAAAATGAGGTGGATGTGGTGCCATCCTGATCTTGTACACTCTACCGTACCTTTAAGTGGCTTAAGCAAAGTGACTTTGACATATTAAAAGTTCTAATAAAATTAGATGAAAATGACAATTATTAAGTTATATAAAACATTACTTTTATTCAACCAAACAGACTTTTTTTTAGGCAGCGGCTATTTGCAGTAAGTGTAAATAGCAATTGATGCTATTTACACTAAGTGAAAATAGCGGCAGATGCTATTTACACTAAGTGACAATAGCGACAGATGCTATTTACACTAAGTTTAAATAGTAGTAAGTTTGGTTTACACTAAGTGAAAATAGCAGCATTTCTTAGCGATATGCTATTTACACTAACCAAAAATAGCTGTAGGGCCTATTCTCTTTGGATTAAGTAGAAATAGTAGTTAGATGCTTTTTACTTATAAATAGTGGCAGGTAACGTTACTATTTGCACCTCAGTATTGTTGTGCATTAAACATTATGAAATAATAACAGACAGTAAATCATTATATTTATAAAAAATATTAAAATGATGGCAATTTATTGAGATATTAAAGCCCTATACCTACCCCTAACCTTTCCCTAAACCTAAAGTTTATGAATAAAAATGAATTTTAAGTCTTAAATCAATTTTATTGAAAACAAATGCCTTTATGATCTGTAAAGTAATAAAAAAGGTTAAAGAAGGTTTTCAGCGGGATTAGAACCCCGGTCTCCCATGCAACACTATACAGACTTTACACATTATGCCACTTGAGTTGCTGTTTGAAATTACGTCAATCTTACACTTTCTCTATTCCAATCACATATTGGTGGGCGGAGCTAGTGTAAATAGTCTCTGCCAACAAGGCAGGCTGATTTGATTTGTTTTTAATCAAATAAAGCTTTTTTTATCATTTTCAACTAACTTTTCAGCCCACGATAGCCAACTGAATTAACCAGTCTTACTAAATGTGCAAAACTCATTCACATCTTGCATTCTCTGTGGTTCACTTTAAATGATTCAATGATCTCTTGTATTCACTAGTGACTGAAAAGTTCAATAGTTTAAATGAATCGGTTCAAATGAGTCATTCGTGTGCGTTCATACTGGCGAAATCGCTGTGTACAGTATACGCTGATTCAACGATCCAACTGCACAGCTAAAGACATTACAATGATGTACGTCATGTTAATTTAAGAAATTTCAAGAAATTAAACATACTTAGGTGTAAAACAAACAGCCGTGAAACACAGCTAGCTCTTGTTCTGCAACTCTTTTTAGCACCTCAGTGTGCTGATAACGAAACTGTACCTCTACTTTGGCGTAATGCAGCAACTGCAGTTACAAATGACAGTCTGTTAAATGCACGCAGCATTTCTTGTGATGACACCCGACATCATTTTGGCGAGAGTCTGAGGCGGCACGACATTTGACGGAGGTGGCCACCTCCAATTTCTCTATGCAGGAAAAACCCTGCATATTTTTTATATGTTTGTATGTATGTATTTGTTTATTAATGGGATCACGTTTATATATCAACATCTTATCAGTATTAAACCACTGAACGACAGTGTGAACCAATCAAAACCAAGGTAATTTACATTTAAGTCAAGAGTCCGAGAAGAGGATGGAATCATAAAGCGGGTTTCCATCACTCTGGTTTTATTCGCATTTTGAAGTTTCGCATCAGAAACGAGTGATGGAAACGCCAAATTTCGAATTAAAAACCCTTAATTCGCAAAAAGTTTTTACGCTCGCTTGAGGTGGTTTTTCATTTTTGCGAAAAAGGGTTAATGCGAATAATGGGAGATGGAAACACATTTGCCGAATAAATTCCTCCAAAAAGTCACGTAATTGCACTATGAGACGTCGTAACCTGACTAACCAGAGTACTGATCTTGTTACACAGCATCAGAAATATTGTTATGGTCATTCTTAAATGCCTGAGCAAAGTCGTCAAGTATTTCTGTAATTGCCTCTTAGAACTGTCACAACTGTGTTTCCCAAACAGCAGGCATCCACAAAAGCACCACATTTATTGTGTTTCGTAATCGTCTGCTTGCGCAAGTATTATTCTATATGAAAATCATTATATTCAGTGGCTTCTCTTACTTTTCTTACTGATATTTAGTGGCAGTTTATTAGGAAGTGACGGTTGACTATTTGGATGGAAACGGTGCTTATTCGAAAATGTTTTATGCGATATTCCAATTTTGCGCATAAGCTAAATTCGCAACTTTGGATGGAAACCCGCCTATAGTCATGGAAAAGTAAATTACTACTTTTTTAAGCACAATAAATCTTATAACAACTGAATCTCAGGTAAAAAAAATGTTAAGTGATGTGAAAGTACAGATTATAGCCCTATAGCGATGAAATTGCGCTTACATTGTGGCAAAGAGTTTTCTTTAAGATTCCTCCAGATTGTGTATTGTTCTCTTGTCTGGACTAATCCATCATGGCTGACTGAGTGTTTTCAGCTCTTTGTGTGTGTAATGACCGAAACGACTCGACACAAAAGCCATCCAGCATGCTTTTTTTGCATGACAGTGGAGATGGCGGAGAGGGCTGCAGTCTGGCCCCAGCGTTTATGAAGTAGACATGACTCTACTTCTTTTGTGGCACTTTCAAAGAGGTCTCGGGTTTAGGCTGATTGAAGTGTGGTGGTGACTTTATGAGCATTTTGAAGTGGTGACCTCTACTTTGATCTCCTCGGTTTTGCCACTGAAGCGCCAATACTCTGTGTTTGTAGTCAAATTTCAGAAATAATATGTTTAGGGATGAATGCTTGTCTCTGGGATTTTTCTCAACTTTGATTAAGCTCTTTTTATACATTACAAACATTATAAGCAGATGCTGGAGCGCAAAATGTGTATTTTCACAATATTGACATTTTCATAATGGCTTACCTACTGTCTGTACTAATATATACAGTATATATACAGTCAAAGCAAAATTTGTTTAGACACCTTCAACATTTCTCACATTATCACAGTTTATTCACTGTAGTTTAGAAAATGGTAATAAAAGAACAAAACCAAAAAAGAACAAAACTGTGTCAGGACAAATTCATCTTGATAATGTCAGATAACTTGGATAGAACGGTATGTCATGGAAAAGGTTGAATAGCTGTCAGCTGTTAAATTTAAGTACACAATCAGGTCAAACCAATTTAGGATGACCAATTACCAAGCAATGATTAATTTTGTTCAGTCTGTGGTGTAAAACGGTCACATTAACAATTGAAGAAAAAACACGCAAACATGGTCAGGTAAACGTGTCTGAGTTATTTGGTCCCCAACAGTTTTACTGTTACGCTGTTTTGCAACAATGTAAAATAATGAAACGTCCTATAAAAAATAGTTGACTTTAATCAAGAAGTGAACACTGGTATACTGCATACCACACAGTATGCATGTGTAGTACTTTTTATTCCACTTGGTCACATGCAGTGTTGGGCAAGTTACTCTGAAATAGTAATCAATTACTAGTTACTAATTACATACTCAATAGTGTAATTAGATTATTGAACAAATTACTCTCTCCAAAAAGTATTTAATGACTTATTACTAATTACTTTCTATATCCTATATCAACCTTGATTAGTTAAGTGATTCAAGGATAGACATGAAACGGCTCTTTTAATTCATTCAAATAAATAATATAAAACTACAGAAAGTAATATTATTAATTACAAATGTGAGAATTATACATTAAAGCACAGGTTTCCACTATTGCACACACATATATTACACACAGTATTTAGTTTAATTACATCAGAAGTAACTGAAATTAAATTACACAAAAATAAGAGTAATCCCTTACTTTACTTTTTCAAAGGAAAGTAATTACATTACAATAACTAATTACTTAGTAACTAGTTACACCCTACACTGCTCACATGTTACAAATAAAACCTTCCAGTAGACATTATCTTTTGGTTGTCCGAACAAATTTTAAAGTCCCTGTGAATTTGTGATCATTTTGACTTCCGTATTTTGACGCATTTCCAAGTGAAATGGAATTTCGATTGAGAAAAATAGTGGGCGTGGCTTTCTTTTTTTCTGCAATTTGATTGGCTTTATAAAAACGCCCAAGCCGTCTAACATACGTCATTTAAGATGGATAGTCACTACAGCAGTGGTTCCAAAACTGGGCTACGCCAGGTGACGGAGGGGGTACGTGAACAAAATCCTGAAATCTACTGTGTACACACAGCAAAAAAGTAGTCACGTAGTGCCATAAAAGGTCAAATTCATGACATCCAATCAAAAAATATGCGTCCACTCATGCGTAAGCGCACGTCTTTACGTACCGCATGTGACTTCGCACAAAAATTACTGACAGACTTCTGGATAGCTTTGCATGCAGAGTATCCTGCCTTAGCCGATCGCGCTTTGAAAACATTACTGCCCTTCTCCACAACGTATCTTTGCGAGAGTGGGTTTTCAGCACTTGCCCACATAAAGAACAAATATCGGGACAGACTCTGCATAGAGAATGATTTGAGACTCAGACTTTCTCCGATACAACCAAACATCACAGAGTTATGCAAGTCATATCAAGCACATCCATCTCATTAAGCAGTGAGTCATTTATTTATATATGAGTCATATATCATTTATTGTTTGATAAAATAAAATGTTTTTGAAATGAAAGAAAATATATTTAAAATGCAAATAAAAAAATGTTTGAGACCACAATTGTTACTGTAAGAAAGGGGGTACGCAGAATGATGTTAAGTCCCTGGGGGGTACTTTAAATAATGAAATTGTTAATATGGTTAACATTGGGTTATGTGAAAATGCTGTGGAGGGTGAACTTTTTCCTAATCCACTGCAAACTCGCACTCACATCTGGCTGCATGGAACGCCCACTTTTCACCATCCTATCAGTTCACATGAAATCAAGTCCCGGCCTAGAGTTTTTCCCCATAGCATGTCTTGGGAATGTCACATTGCAGTCAAATGAGTTGCAAATGTCTGTTTTTTTTCCATGTTGACTTGTTTAAACGTTTCTGTGGAGCTTCATCATGAACTCCACCCTGAAGTTAAAACCTCACAGACTGAGAAGGTTTAGCTGATTAGCATTGTAATGCACTTTGACTGGCATAGTGCATCTCTTAACTGCTGAGTGATTTTAGTGCAATTACTGTGTTTTGTTTCAGTGCACAAAACCTTCAGCGTCCTATTCTTCTCATCCCAGAGCGTTAAGTGCTGTTAATGAGACTCAAATGAATGACTGGCTAGCTGATTTCAGTTCAGCCACATGTATCGCATTACTGCGAAAACAGACAGTGAAAAAGCCAGTGTGTGTTTGGACGGTAAGAATAAGCGTGTCACACACTGACATCCTTGCCAAGTCGCTCACTTCTAAGACCAATTATGAAAGCTGAAGGGCTTGGGACAAAAAAAAAAGAGCGAGAGAAAGAGAGAAAGAAACATCAAAGTGCGGTGCCTTCAAATGCAATAATCCTAAAATAGTGTCTGCCATCAGATGTCTTTTAATGCTTCAGATTTAAACCATGTTTGTTTGTCACATTTCCGCAAGTCCCACTTTCTTCATGCTAAAGCTTTAGAAAGACAGCCTGTGAAAACTTCCCTTGTCTTTAATTGACTATGTTGCATATGTCCCGAAACATTTCTATTTCTGCTGCACTGCTAAAAGGAGTTTCTTGCCTGGTATTTTTGTCTTATTTTCCAATACAACTATCTAAACATTCTTAAATCATTTCTTAATTTGGAAAAATGTCAGTAACCAAACAGATCTCATCCCCCATTTACAGCCATAGTAGAGAAAATAAATACTATGGCAGTCATAGGGGAAGAAATCTGTTTGGTCACTGACATTCTTTAAAATATCTTTCTTTGGGTTCAGCAGAACAAAGAATTTTATACAGGTTTAGAACAACTTGAGGGTGAGTAAACGATGACAGAATTTTCAACTTTGGGTGAACTGTCCCATTAATTAATTTACATTAAAGCAAAATTGCTGAAATATAAAAAAAATATATTACAACAGTGAGTTTGTGCTTAAAACAAGAAAATCAGCTAAATCAACGGGGTAAGAAAAAAAAACTTCTCCCATTGCCTGTTATTTTAGGCCATCTTGCTTCTCAAGAAAATCTTTATTTAAAGCCAGGATAGGCGGTCCTGTCCAGAAACATTTTTGTCATGCTGGTTGAAGTCTCTTCGCATCCTGATAGCAATCAACAAGTAATGTGGTCCAATGATATTTTTATAATTATCGTTTGTGAAAGGCATAGGACAAAATGAAGGACAATCAAAAAAACTGCCCCCCCAATCTCACCAAAAACTGCCCCCAACCAATCTCACCAATCTCAACTGATTGGTGAGATTGGTTGTAGGAAACCAGCCAGGTTAGTTATCTGATTTGTGAGATTGGTCATGGAAAGCCAGCCGGGTTAGTTATCTGCACGTGCTCCTCCCAAACTTTGTTAATAAAACATAATTTCTTGCAAAGCAGCTTAACAGGAAGAAAGACAAAAATAAACAAAAGTTAGTATTAGTATTAAAATAACAAGGGTCTTTGCTCTTGATTGTTGACGGAGATTTCCTGGGCTGGATCTGGGATGATCAGTTAAATTCACAGGATCTTGCAGGAGGATGGCACTTGACGATCAGATGGTGCTGGTGTAATGTGTAGTTTCCTCTGGATGGGTATCCCGATGGTCAGTCAGTCCACAGGCTCTCACATGAGGATGACACCAGGCGTTCCTACTTGAGCCGGCATAATCTGTGGTTACCACGGGATGGGTATCACGAGGCAGGGGAGGAGGGCAGAGAGTTTGCATTTCTTTTTAGATTCTACTTTGTGGAGAAACTTTCCAGGCACATTTCGACTCACCTTAGTGCAGTTGTGTTCCAGTAGAAAGATGACATGCTCGTCTGGTTACAACACCCTGCTCAAACCCAGCACTCTCAGCATGCACAGCTGCTGTTTGAGTCTGGCTTAACCCTCTCTACTTCTGCTGCCAAGCCTGCAAGATTGGCTGCATGAACAATCGCGCCCCACCTTCAGTGTCACAGCGCAGGACTTTGATCAAGCCTCTGCATCTTTGCAGGAGCGCTCCCATGCTGCACCTCTGCTCTGACATCACGCACGCACGCACGCAGCATGTGACGTGTCCTGATGTGGTCTCAGCGGGCCGTGTGTGTCGTTCTCATGCTCGGCTTTCTATTTATATTGCGCAACATGAAGATATGATTTGATATGAAGCGTGCTCTTTTGATCAAAAATAGGAGTGCCTATTTATTGATTCATTTATAATTATTTATAGGTAATGTAATTTGCTGTGTCTTTCACCCATTTACATTACCTTTGCATTTTTAAATTTGCCTTTTTTTGTATCTTTGTGTTGCTAACGCAGTGCTCTACCAGTAGAGCTAAAGAAACTTTGTATCCAAATGACTTCCACTTGAGGTAACAGAGATTCATTACTTCTTGAAAAGCTTCAAAAAAGATTGTCATCGGTATGATTGCAGCTGTTGGCAGATTATGTTAGACTGATACATTTAACACGTTCAGCCCTTCATCATTCAGGGCTTGGGTTCAGTCCTGTGTAGCGTAATGATCTGCATGTAAAAGTGATCTGCTTCTCACATAACTATTTTTCATGCTCATGTACATACAACATAGCAATATTTGTTTCATATAGAATCTGCTGTGATGAGAACACACAGTGTCTGCCTCTTGTGGTTAGAAAATGACAGGTGGTTTTAGGGGCTGCTGCAAAGCTTAACATATGTTAGCAGGGACAATATTCTGTTTCAGTGGAAAAGCAAGTAATTACATTTTGTTTATTGATTTTATAATCTATAAACAATTTGATTTATGCTTATATAAATGACGATTTACCATCATAGTGCCACCACAATTACAACAATAATACAGATCTGACACATAACCCCATTGTGTTTAGTATTTAAGTCAAGGATACAAATGATATAATTATATATATTTATAATATATTAAATCTGTAAGACAACTATTCATTTATCGTCAGGCCTTTACATTTACTTTCAGCAATACCAGATATTTCAGACTGGGCAGAGTGTGGTATTGTCATGGTCCTGCCTTCTTGTTCATGATTTTTCTAGTCTTGTGGCATGATCATGACAGATCCCTTATGTTTACACTGCGTTCCAAATTATTATGCAAATTGGATTTAAGTGTCGTAAACATTTAATTTTATATTGTTCAATTAAACTTATGGATGGTATTGTGTCTCAGTGCTCTTTGGATCACTGAAATCAATCTCAGACACCTGTGATAAGTAGTTTGCCAGGTGAGCCCAATTAAAGGAAAACTACTTAAGAAGGACGTTCCACATTATTAAGCAGGCCACAGGTTTCAAGCAATATGGGAAAGAAAAAGGATCTGTCTGCTGCCGAAAAGCGTCAAATAGTGCAATGTCTTGGACAAGGTATGAAAACATTAGATATTTCACGAAAACTTAAGCGAGATCATCGTACTGTGAAGAGATTTGTGGCTGATTCAGAGCACAGAAGGGTTCGTGCAGATAAAGGCAGAATGAGGAAGGTTTCTTCCAGACAAATTCATCGGATTAAGAGAGCAGCTGCAAAAATGCCATTGCAAAGCAGCAAACAGGTATTTGAAGCTGCTGGTGCCTCGGGAGTCCCGAAAACCTCAAGGTGTAGGATCCTCCAGATGCTTGCAGTTGTGCATAAACCTACTATTCGGCCACCCCTAACCAATGCTCACAAGCAGAAACGGTTGCAGTGGGCCCACACATACATGAAGACTAATTTTCAAACAGTCTTGTTTACTGATGAGTGCCGTGCAACCCTGGATGGTCCAGATGGATGGAGTAGTGGATGGTTGGTGGATGGCCACCATGTCCCAACAAGGCTGCGACGTCAGCAAGGAGGTGGCGGAGTCATGTTTTGGGCTGGAATCATGGGGAGACAGCTGGTGGGCCCCTTTAGGGTCCCTGAAGGTGTGAAAATGAACTCTGCAAGGTATGTAGAGTTTCTGACTGAGCACTTTCTTCCATGGTACAAAAAGAAGAACCATGCCTTCCGTAGCAAAATCATCTTCATGCATGACAATGCACCATCTCATGCTGCAAAGAATACCTCTGTGTCATTGGCTGCTATGGGCATAAAAGGAGAGAAACTCATGGTGTGGCCACCATCCTCCCCTGACCTCAACCCTATTGAGAACCTTTGGAGCATCCTCAAGCGAAAGATCTATGATGGTGGGAGGCAGTTAGCATCAAAACAGCAGCTCTGGGAGGCTATTCTGACATCCTGCAAAGAAATTCAATCAGAAACTATCCAAAAACTCACAAGTTCAATGGATGCAAGAATTGTGAAGGTGATATCAAAGAAGGGGTCCTATGTTAACATGTAACTTGCCCTGTTAGGATGTTTTTGATTGAAATAGCTTTTGATTTCAGTAAATATGACCTCCTAATGCTGCAAATTCAACAAATGACCATTTTCAGTTTTTTACAACCTATGAAATGTTTTCAAACTCTGTTGTGCATAATAATTTGGAACAGTGCATTTTGAGTTTTTCATTTTTTAAATAAATACTGTTGTCAGTGGGAGGTTTGTTCAATAAAATTCCAAATGTACCCTAACTGTTGATTACTTGAAAATTATACTGACTGTCATTTGCATCGACAAATTAGGAAAACCAGAGAAAGATATCATTTGCATAATAATTTGGAACGCAGTGTAGTGTGAGAAAGCCATGGGGTGTTTATCTTTTGACATTCTATGTGCTTTCTTGTGTCTCGTCATTGACCCCGCCCCTCTCGTTTCCCGTATTGCTTCCCTGCCGTGTCTTATGTTTCTCACCTGCCCCTCGTTATCTTCCTTTGTTTGTCACCCTATATAATACCCTCGTGTTCATTGTCCTGTGCTCATTGATTTTACCTTGTTCATGTTCTCATGTTGTTGCCCGTGTGCATGTTCCTTGCCTTGTCCGTGAACTGTGTGTTTTGTTTTTTCGCCTTAGTTACCCTGCCGTGTTTTTTGTAAGACGTTTTGTCGTGTTTTTCAGTTAGGGTTTTGGCTGTTCTTGTTTACCTTTTGCCCCCACGTGGGAAGTCTTTGTTTTTTGTAAGGATCCTCAGTTCAGTTTTTTCCCCCATCAAGGGTGTTTTGTTTATAATTAAAGTATTTTGTATTAACCCCTTCACCCCCGCTGCCTGCGCTTGGGTTCTTCCTCACCACTCGTGACAGGTATTTGGCGGGTTTTGAAGCAGAATAATTTGAGTAACGTATACTATGGGCATTTTTCACACGGCATTTATGCGCCCTTGAAGGGCCTTTCGAGAAGGGCATGCCATGCCATTTGTAGGAGCCTTCCAAACTAAAGTGTACACCTGAATCCCTTCACGACAGTCCCTTTCAGAAGTCAGCTAACGAAGGATACATGCCATGGTCACTTCAAGGAAGTGAGTTCCGTTTTTATCAAGTGATCTTGGATTACGAGTTCTCGCGACGCATTTTGAAGCAAATATGGAGCGGGATTTTGACGTTACCTACAAATGTAAGCACAATAACTTAGTTTGTATGTGTGAAGAGCAATCACTCAACATCATGATCTCATTTTTGACGGAGGTGGCTTTTAGAGGGTTTTGCCTCTGAACTCTTCATTTATATATATTTGTTATTTTGCTGCCTTATGTTAAATTCCTTATAATATATATTTTTTAGATTAGTCTAAACTCCATACACAGTAATGATAAAGCGAAAAAAAGAAGAAAAACTAATGAAATAATTGCATTCCATAAGTAGTCAAACCCTATAGTAGTTGGTTAAATCACCTTTACAACCTCAAATGTTTTGTGTATGATGTGACGAACATCTATATTTGGCAATTTTCCAAAAATTTTCAGACTCTAACCTCTACACTAATGCGTTTTCATCTGAAAACTGAGTTTTCATTTTCAAAACTCTCTTCATCCACTCTAGCATTTTCAAGCGTTTCCCAAACACTGCCCATCCACACTGAAAAGTCCTAAAGCGCGTACATCCATCTACTGCGCATGAGTAAAATCTAAGACACGTCAGCCTGTCTCATTTCTGTCAGGAGTTTATTTACTTTCTGCATTATTATGTCGCGGCAATGTGGAGCATACACACAGAGTTTTTTTTAAATAGGAGGAGAGTGAGGCAACTTCGAGATGTTGCTGCGGTTAGTGTA
Source organism: Triplophysa rosa (assembly GCF_024868665.1). Classification (NCBI taxonomy): domain Eukaryota; kingdom Metazoa; phylum Chordata; class Actinopteri; order Cypriniformes; family Nemacheilidae; genus Triplophysa; species Triplophysa rosa. Next base: position 50,149 of record NW_026634315.1, on the reverse strand, counting down.
AGACTATAAAGCTGCAAAAACAAAAGTGAATCTTAACTCGCGCTCCACTGCCAAACAATAACTGCAAGTAATTAAATATTCCATCTCCTAAAATGCAATCTAAAGTATGCACGAACTGACATTAATACTATCAAACTGGAGAGCAGCCGAAACGACAGCGGCACATGACGAAAAACGCGTCATCGTTTTTAAACCCCTCCGTTTTCCTCATCCACACTACAACATGAAAACGCTGTTCTGAAATGTATTCACTTTTGAGTGCGTTCACGAAAAGCTCCGTTTTCGTTGACAAAAACGCTGTCTTAGTGTGGACGAAAGGCTATGTTTTCAAATGAAGAGATATGTTTTCAAATGAAAACGCATTAGTGTGGTCATAGTCTCAAACTCTGCCAGGTTAGACGGGCACCATCAGTAGACAGACATTTTCAGGTTTCTACAGAGGTGTTGAATTGATTTCAACCCCAAGAACTGGATGGGCCCAAGCACTGTCCATAAGCCCCTCTTCTGGCCAGTCCGAGGTTCTGAATGCTCTGGACTAGGTTTATCGTATCATTTTCTCTGGATTTTGCACTGTATACACATTGCATTACATCTAAAACAAACAATAATATTCGTTTTAGCCGTGCAATATGACTCCTTTAAAGCATCAAGTACTTGCGTGCTCTCAAAAGACGATCTTCAGTCAGTGCACTCAGGCAATGTACGCGCACACAGCCGCCACTCAAACTGCTCGCAACAAGTGTCAGATTGAGTATTTTCACAATTTATTACGCATAAATGTTCAGACACACATGTTATAATGCCCGTCTTGGTGAGTATACAAGTAAGCACAGTCCGTTGTCTTCAGTAAGTAAATGTGAACAGCATCTGTAATAAGTGTTATTCCTTTGTCTTAACGTGCTGCCACATCATTTTTTTATTACTGCGGAGAAAGACTTAAATACTCCAGTAATTTTAGTCATACAAATAAGACAAATACATGATTCAAAACTGTGATTGGTCTACTTTTATTTGTGTGTACTCATTATCTACAAAATGTTTTGCTTTTGTAAAAGAATGAAAATATACAGGCTGTGCTTTCAGCCTTCTCTCTCCTCTTGCATCTTTCTGAAACACGTCATTAAAACAGACTCTGCTAATACTAGGGATGGGCGATATGTTATGCGCGCGTGCGCAAATTGTTTAATATGATTTCTTGCCTGTTATATACAGGATGAAGGGAGCGTCCCGTGCGCAGCTCGTGCCCACATGTGCTTTCATAGCGACACAGCGCGCACAGCACTGCTGCCTGTTTACATACAGTACGAATGCGAGTTTGTATGACGTTATTTTAAATACGTTTATGAGCGTATAAAAGCATGGATTATTTAATTAGATTTCTTTTATCCGCATTTTTCTGTTCTCTTTCTGTAGCGCGAGTCATAGACAGATTCAGTGTATGTTGCTGTGAGAAGAGAAGGTTCACACAGTTCAGGAGAGAGTGATTGACAGCGCGATGCGATCGATCGTTTCCACCCAACAATAGAATATATACAGTTTTAGGTATGACATGATGTGTTTATTGAGCTTTAGTTCATTTAACTTTTCTTTACTACAACCTTTTGAAGTCGAATCTCACTACTATATTTTATATTTACAAAAATACTGTAGGTATATTTTAGGAGCTGTTTGATTTGGGGTAAGTTTTACTTTTTGATCATATTTGTTTTTCTGAGGGTCTAGACTACATGCAGCTACGATCACTTGACGCAAAAAACAGCGGTGGATGGCGTTATGGATATATCGTCATTTTTATCGTTATCGCAAGAAATACCAGGAATTATCGTGATAGAGTTTTAGGGCCATATCGCCCATCCCTAGCGAATACTCATCAGAGAAACGTAAAGCATATGTCTAAAGAAAGCTTGAAGTGTCTACTTTTAAACCAATTCATATTAATAATCTCTGATTATGTACTATGTAATATGAAAGTAAAGACAGGTACAGTTTCTCCCGCATTAGCTCATTATGTGATCACATCCTTGCGCAGAGCGCTCTATTTCACATGATCTGCGCAAGCCCCAAACAATGGCACAACAAAACAGCAAGATTCTTCGAATTTACTGCGCATTTGGCTGATGTAACGCTGCACATGTGCGGCGGATCTTGAGACAGTCCTAAACAAAGAGGAAAGGTTTACATTCCGTTTAAAAAAAATCACCACTCCAGGAATAATCAGTTTCAATGTAAAGAGCGACTACATTAAGTGGAGTGCATTTTTCTGATGAGTATTGTTTCTTTCTGTCCTTACTGTTTGCCATGGTGTCACTATAGTAAATGTGTAGTAACCATGGTGTTTGGGCAAAGTTTTTGTCAGAGCTCTTGTTATTCTTAATTTTGAAAATATTTTTCATTTTTACACCAGACATATACACTCACCTAAAGGATTATTAGGAACACCTGTTCAATTTCTCATTAATGCAATTATCTAATCAACCAATCACATGGCAGTTGCTTCAATGCATTTAGGGGTGTGGTCCTGGTCAAGACAATCTCCTGAACTCCAAACTGAATGTCAGAATGGGAAAGAAAGGTGATTTAAGCAATTTTGAGCGTGGCATGGTTGTTGGTGCCAGACGGGCCGGTCTGAGTATTTCACAATCTGCTCAGTTACTGGGATTTTCACGCACAACCATTTCTAGGGTTTACAAAGAATGGTGTGAAAAGGGAAAAACATCCAGTATGCGGCAGTCCTGTGGGCGAAAATGCCTTGTTGATGCTAGAGGTCAGAGGAGAATGGGCCGACTGATTCAAGCTGATAGAAGAGCAACTTTGACTGAAATAACCACTCGTTACAACCGAGGTATGCAGCAAAGCATTTGTGAAGCCACAACACGCACAACCTTGAGGCAGATGGGCTACAACAGCAGAAGACCCCACCGGGTACCACTCATCTCCACTACAAATAGGAAAAAGAGGCTACAATTTGCACGAGCTCACCAAAATTGGACAGTTGAAGACTGGAAAAATGTTGCCTGGTCTGATGAGTCTCGATTTCTGTTGAGACATTCAAATGGTAGAGTCAGAATTTGGCGTAAACAGAATGAGAACATGGATCCATCATGCCTTGTTACCACTGTGCAGGCTGGTGGTGGTGGTGTAATGGTGTGGGGGATGTTTTCTTGGCACACTTTAGGCCCCTTAGTGCCAATTGGGCATCGTTTAAATGCCACGGCCTACCTGAGCATTGTTTCTGACCATGTCCATCCCTTTATGACCACCATGTACCCATCCTCTAATGGCTACTTCCAGCAGGATAATGCACCATGTCACAAAGCTCGAATCATTTCAAATTGGTTTCTTGAACATGACAATGAGTTCACTGTACTAGAATGGCCCCCACAGTCACCAGATCTCAACCCGATAGAACATCTTTGGGATGTGGTGGAACGGGAGCTTCGTGCCCTGGATGTGCATCCCACAAATCTCCATCAACTGCAAGATGCTATCCTATCAATATGGGCCAACATTTCTAAAGAATGCTTTCAGCACCTTGTTGAATCAATGCCACGTAGAATTAAGGCAGTTCTGAAGGCGAAAGGGGGTCAAACACCGTATTAGTATGGTGTTCCTAATAATCCTTTAGGTGAGTGTATATATAAAATATTATAATAAAAATAATATATATATATATATATATATATATATATTCCACTGATTTGTAGTTCAGCTCCGACAGTGCTTCATCAGAATCGTCACTGTTGAAACGCGGGAACGCAAACTTTACGTTACTGTGTGCTCCGCGCCAATGAGTATTCAACCAATCACATCCTTTGTTCACGAAGCCAAGGCGCAACGTATATCTTGATTGGATGATGCTTAACGGTTATGTTTTAAATGCTTGTTGAGTTGATTGCTTTACCATAAAATACATTCTTGAGTTCAGAGACAAAAAATTTGTTTCACACAATCTAAAAATGTAAAAGCACTGCTAATTACATAAAAACAATATTTAAATTATCAAAAGTGACAAATGTCAAGGTGAAATTTTTTGGGGGGTTTAGGCAGACAATTTAAGCTAAACAATGTATAGAAGTCATTATATTACAACTTTACACAGAAAAAGATGATTTTATAACACATATTAAAACTGGTTTAAGTGCACACTGCACAGGGGAGTCAGATATGTTTATGTAGCCTATTTGTAATAAGAATATTTTTAAGACGTTCTTTTTTTACGGCAAATAATACAGTGTACTGTAATGTTTTACTCCAATAAACCGTATTTTCATATGTTTTTACCTGTTAAATGTACAGTCTTACTCCGTAAAACTAATTACAGATTTCCACTGTAAATTCTACGGGTTTCGCATGTTTTATGAAATACGGTTTTATACTGTAGCATTTATACGGTATTTTACTGTTAAATCTACTGACATTTTTTACAGTGTACTACCTGTACAATGTCTCTTATATGTTATTATCCCCCATTTTCTGTAAAATAGTCTTTATTTTATATATGCACAATTTAGAATCTTTTAGACTGTAAATCGTATTATATTGTATTGTCATTGTGTTGAATGTCTGTACTAGAAGCTTCCAACACCAAAGAAAATTCCTTGTGTGTGCAAGCACACTTGGCAATAAAGCTCTTCTGATTCTGATTCTGATAATTGCTTTTGTATTGTTAATAATTTTCATGAAATTGTTATAAAATGAGCATTAATAATCGGCTACAAGAGTATAACTCAAATCACAAGTTATTATAAATTACAATATGATGTACTCTCTAGTAATTTAAATGATTTATTTGTTTTGAAAATATTAAAACGGGTTGTACCAGTAAGCATTATCAATTTTATTAGATAACTCAAATTAAATGACTACAGGAGACATTTAATTATATTATTATAGTAATTTTTTAAATAGGTCAACTATATTATAGCTGCCGTCTGGTCTGCGCTACAGAGCACTGAGCACCAAAACAACCAGACACAAAAACAGCTTCTTCCCTCAGGCCATCTACCTCTTGAACAGTTAAGTGTTTTTACACACCGTGCAATTAATAACTCTGTGCAATAATAATTAAGTGCAATATTAATTATATCCTCCAGATAATACACTATCTATTTTTTTTCTACTTTTTCTGTAAATTATATTTCATTCATTCTGCTGTATATAGCACATACCTTGTACTACAATAGTCTATTCTTATTTTTTACTTGTAGATATTTACATACATACATAGCTTTACACTCACTATATCTTTATCTTATGTTTATTGTATTGTATTTCTTAATTTTTTTATACCCATAGGCCCTTATTTAAATCATTGTGTACTGTATTCTATTGTGTTGTGGTCTCTGTGTACTGTTGTTGCTGTTTCTGTGTTCTGGATGCTCCTGTCACCAAAACAAATTACTTGTATGTGCAAACATACTTGGCAATAAAGCTCTTTCTGATTTCTGATTATATAGCATAATTTTTGTTGACAAAAATTTGTTTGAAGATATCAAAATGTCACTAGTTAAAATACTAACACATAGCTAAGGCAAGGTAATACACTAATCATTAGGTAAGACAGGTAATCTGTAGGTGACTGCATGTATTTGAGTGCATGTTAAAAGTTACCAATCAAATGAGAACTGTTCTGCGTGTGGTTTTCATGCGCGTGAGTTTTGGGTCTGAATAAACGCCATAGCTCTGGGACCGCACCATCTATCAGTTTAAAACGATCTGTAAATCCAGCGTTATATCCACCATTTATATAACATTCACCACCCAAATCCAGTGAGCAAACAACACAGCTAAACTTTCGTCAGCCGAGTGAAGCAGCATTGATGGGGGACGCGTGGGCGTGCTTTTCCCGGAGAACGGCCAATACATGTTACGAAACAGGGATCCAGACTTATAAAAAACTTTCCAAAACAAGTTATAGTGCTGGGGGAGTCTATCGAGCACAGAAATACTACGTCCAACTTGTTTTTTAACAAGTTGACCATGTTAAGCATGAGAAGCCAGCATGTTTAACAGTGTAAAGAAGTCAGAATGCATGAAATAGCATGTTACCCCATCTTTAAAGTTGTCTAGGTCATATTTTTAGGGCTAGGACTACTGTTCTAAGATGTTAAAGGAAAAGTTCATCTCAAAATCAAAATTGTGTAATTTTTTACTCACCCACATGACGTTCAACAGGTTTTAAGACCTCCCAGGTTCTTCGGAACACAAATAAAGATATTTTAGGTGACATCCGAGAGATTTCCAGGCCTCCTCATAGACATCATGGTTATAGTTGTTGTCAAGGTCCAGAAAATTACTAAAGACATCGTTAAATTGGTCCATCCGCTCACAGTGGCTCAACTGAATTTTTTTGAAGTGACTACAATACTTTATGTGCAAAAAACAAACCAAAATAACGACTTTAATTGATATACTGTATTCTCCTCTGTCTCAGTCTATGGTGCGCGTTCACGAGAGCACTTCAACGCATGCGCATTCGGTGGTTGCAGACGGCGGCGTTCTGACTGACAACCCAGAAGCGCAACTCTGTGTTTACAAGCAGACGCACGCTGTATTTATTTATTTTTGACCTGCCATCTTCCTGTTTCCTGCATCGCTCTTCCTGTTTCCTGCATCGCTGCCGGCAGCTTCGAGTATACTACGATCCATCGAGCAACCTTGGTAAGTTGGAATTGCACTTCAAATCCGGTGAGTTATGGCTTCTATTCCTATTATTGTTACTTGCACCTCATGTCATATGTTTAGCTTAGCCTTCTCTGTCAGCTGCGAGGGCTTTATATGCGATAAATGCAGGGAAATAGTTAGGCTGACAGAGAAGATCTTAGAATTAGAGTCTCGCATCCAATCTTTATCTGAGGATAGTAAGAGTTTAACGACGATAGAAAACACTTTGGATGCGAGCAACATTAGCGCACACAGCTCGGTTCCGGTTGAAAATCCCCCGCAGCTGGGAAACTTCGTGACTGTGAGACGGCGTAGTCGCAGGACAAAACATCACTCGACCGTTCCGATTACAGTCTCGAACAGGTTTGCCCCGCTCAGTGACGCACCGACTGAGAAACCTGCTGAAAGTGCCCTAGTTATCGGTGATTCTATTGTTCGGAACGTTAACATAGAGGCACCAGCCACCATAGTCCAATGTTTACCGGGAGCCAGAGCGCCTGACATCAAGTCAAATTTAAATGTGCTGGCTAAGGCTAATCGTAAATTCAGTAAGATTGTCATTCACGTCGGCACAAATGATGTTCGACTCCGTCAATCGGAGATCACAAAAGATAACATTAAAGAGGTGTGTGAGCTCGCAAGCATGATGTCAGACACTGTAATATTCTCTGGCCCCCTCAATGCTTATCGTGGTGATGAGATTTATAGCAGATTATATTCACTAAATGGCTGGTTGTCTGAGTGGTGCCTGCAGAATGATATAGTTTTTATAAATAACTGGAAGAGTTTTGAGGGCAGACCTGACCTGTTGAAACGAGATGGTCTCCATCCCTCCTGGGCTGGGACTTCCATCCTGTCTAGAAATATGGCAAAAAGTCTTAATGCTAATGCTAAAACTTGACTCGCTGGGGCCCAGGTCAGGGAGCAGACAGTATGGCTTAACCAACTGTCTGCTTGCCGTCTCACGTCGCAGAATACACAAAATGTACAACATGTAGTAATCCGTTCTCCCAAACATCACAAAATAGAGACTGTGTCTGTCCCCCGGATTAGCAAACATAAAATAATGCGTAAACCTCTTGAAAGTAATTTAATAAACGTTAAACAAACTAAACATGAACAAAATACAGATAATCAACTGTTACGACTCGGATTGCTAAATATTAGATCTCTCTCTAATAAAGCACTTTTTGTTAACGATATGATAACAGATCATAAAATAGACATGCTCTGTTTGACAGAAACATGGCTAAAACCAGATGATTATATTGCTTTAAATGAATCTGTCCCCCAAGATTATTATTATAAACACGAGCCTCGTCTAAAAGGCAGAGGGGGAGGTGTCGCAGCACTTTACAATAACTCTCTTAGCATTTCCCAGAAGTCGAACTCTAAATATAATTCTTTTGAAGTCATGGTTCTTCATGTTTCAACACCTAATACTAAAGATAAAACACTTTTTAAATTGATTCTAGCTATTGTATATAGGCCTCCAGGGCACCACACAGATTTTATTAAAGAATTTGGTGGGTTCTTATCAGAACTAGTACTGGCCGCAGATAGACTCCTTGTCGTTGGTGACTTTAACATCCACGTAGATAACGTTACAGATGCCTTAGGAATGGCTTTCAAAGACACTCTTAACTCCATGGGCATTAGTCAACATGTGTCAGGACCCACTCACCTTCGTAATCATACTTTAGATTTAATACTGTCTTACGGTATAAATGTGGACGACGTTAAAATCCTTCAGCAGAGTGAAGACATTTCGGATCATTATCTGGTATTATGTTTGCTTCACTGGCCTACGGCTGCAAATAAAACTCATTGTTACAAATATGGTAGAACAATAACTTCAACTACCAAAGATGCGTTTCTCGATAATCTGCCCGAATTGTCTCAAATCATGAGAAATAACGTTGAAGATCTTGACATTACCACTGAAAATTTTAATTCCACCTTCTCGGTAACGCTAGACAAAGTTGCTCCACTACGTTTAAAGAAGATTAAAAATGGCAGCCCCACACCGTGGTATAATGAACACACTCAGGCTCTAAAGAAAGCGGCCCGAAAAATGGAGCGCAACTTTAAGAAAACTAAATTAGAGGTATTTCGTACAGCATGGAAGGATAGTATTCGAAAATACAGGAAAGCCCTAATAACTTCTAGATCCGCCTACTTTTCATCACTAATAGAAGAAAACCAGCACAACCCTAGGTTTTTATTTAACACGGTGGCTAAATTAACAAAAAATAAATCGTCAGTGACTTCTGATCCTGTATATCAGCATAGCAGTGATGAATTTATGAACTACTTCACATATAAAATCCAAGATATTAGAGAAAAAATTATAACAATGCAATCAGAAGTGAAACCCGCTGAACAAACTAACTACAGCGCCCTTAAGGAGAAAATGCAATTATTTTATACCGTAGATCAAGATGAGCTGTCTAAAATTATTAGATCATCTAAATCAACAACATGCATACTAGACCCTATACCTACAAATCTACTGAAAGAGATGCTCCCAGAAATTATAGATCCTCTTCTTGGTATTATTAACTCATCTCTGACATTAGGACATGTGCCTAAAGCATATAAGGTGGCTGTTATAAGGCCCCTTGTCAAAAAACCCCAACTCGACCCTAGAGAACTAAGGAACTACAGGCCTATATCGAATCTACCTTTCATATCTAAAGTTCTGGAAAAAGTAGTTTCAACTCAATTATGCTCCTTCCTCCAAAGGAATGACATCAATGAAGAATTCCAGTCTGGATTTAGAGCATGTCACAGTACAGAGACTGCTTTGATCAGAGTTACAAATGATCTGCTATTGGCGTCTGACCGAGGTTGTATCTCGTTATTGGTGCTGCTAGACCTTAGTGCTGCATTCGATACCATTGACCACAGCACACTCCTACATAGACTCGAAAATTATGTCGGCATTAAGGGAATAGCTTTGAAATGGTTTAAATCTTATTTATCCGACCGTTTTCAATTTGTAGCAATAAACAATGAGGTGTCACGCAAATCGCAAGTCCAGTACGGTGTACCACAGGGCTCAGTCTTAGGGCCTCTGCTCTTCGCATTATACATGCTACCTCTAGGAGATATAATAAAGCGACACGGAGTTAGCTTTCACTGTTATGCTGATGATACTCAACTTTATATTTCCTCGAAGCCTCATGAAACACAGCAGTTCCATCGAATAATGGAATGCATAGTCGATATAAAAAACTGGATGAGTAACAACTTTTTATTACTGAACTCGGACAAAACGGAAGTGTTACTTATTGGACCGAAAACTGCTATAAGTAACAACCAAGAATACTGTTTAACTATTGACGGATGTTCCATAAAACCCTCGTCGTCAGCAAAGAATCTTGGCGTTCTATTCGATAGTAATCTGTCATTTGAGAGCCACGTCGCCAACACCTGTAAAATTGCGTTTTTCCATTTTAAGAATATATCTAAACTACGTCATATGCTGTCAATCTCAGATGCAGAGAAGTTAATTCATGCATTCATGACATCAAGACTAGATTACTGTAATGCACTGTTAGGTGGTTGCCCTGCAGGCTTATTACAAAAACTCCAATTGGTCCAAAACGCGGCAGCTCGAGTTCTTACACGTACAAAAAAGTATGAACATATTAGCCCGGTTCTGTCAACCTTGCACTGGTTACCTATAAAGCATCGCGTTAACTTTAAAATCTTGCTTATTACCTATAAAGCCTTACATGGTTTAGCTCCTCAGTACTTGAATGAACTCCTTTTGTATTACAGTCCTTCACGTGCATTACGCTCTCAGGCGTCCTGTCAGTTGGTAATACCTAGAATTTCAAAATCAAGTGCAGGTGGTAGATCCTTTTCCTATCTAGCGCCTAAACTTTGGAATAGTCTTCCCTGCACTGTCCGGGAGGCAGACACACTCTGTCAGTTTAAATCTAGACTAAAGACGCATCTTTTTAATCTTGCATACACTACTCTTCCATAATATAAATCTTCAGAGGGTTTAGGCTGCATTAGTTAGATCAACCGGAACCAAAAACACAACTGATGTACTTGTTGCATCAAAGAGTACAGAACAGTACTCTACTCTCAGCCAGTCTTGTCTCATTGTTCCAAGGTTACCACAGCGAGCAGGATGCAGTTCATGGCCTGACCTGATGGTAGAGCGGAGAATGGGAAGTGGGGACCTGACAAGAGCTGAGATGATAGAGCTGGATAAAGAAGGACGCGGTCTCTTGACATGTCTTCACCACAAAACTTCAAATGCTATTAGATTATTAATGATAATCTTAAACTATAATTTATTTTATTATTAAGTTTATTTATTTTATTTAGCCTTGTTGTGCAAGTTCTCTGGAGCTTGTGCAGAGGCAGCAGCTTTTGCCAGAGGGGAACTGGAATCCCCTGGTTGGGCCTGGGTTCTCCTGAGGTTTTTTTTCTCGATTAGAGTTTTGGGTTCCTCGCCACCGTTTGCATACTGTTTTTGCACTATCTGCCTGGCCGGGGGGGCTGCTTTAGAATTTTAAAGTTTTACTTAATTAATATTGCATATAGGAATTTATAGTCTGTTATATTTGACCTGTGCTTCTCTCTCCTTTATCCTAAATGTGTGCTCTCACTGAGCGTGTGTGTGTGTGTGTGTGTGTGCGTACTTGTCTGTGTACGTGCGTGTGTGTGTGTGTGTGTGTGTGTTGTGTGTGTGTGCGTGCGCATCCGTGTGTGTGTGTGTGTGTCTCAATGTCTATGTGTGTTAGTACGTGTGCATATTGTGTGTGTGGAGTGTTTTGTATGTGGGTATGTCTGTCTTCTGTGTTTTCAACCTTTTCTTGTTTTTGCAGGTACAACTTTAATTATTTAGCTTATAGTCAATATGTCTCATGTACAGCTGCTTTGTAACAATGAAAATTGTAAAAGCGCTATATAAATAAAAGTTGAGTTGTATATAAGCTGATCTTCACAACATGTCTGATGATTTCGATATTAAGGAAGACTTGCACTTTTTTTACCCAACCGTAGAAACCGAACGCGCGAGCGTTGAAGTGCTCTCGTGAACGCGCACCATAGACTGACAAGACAGAGGAGAATATATGAATTAAAGTCGTTATTTTGGTTTGTTTTTAGCACATAACTTATTGTCGTTGCTTTAAAAAAAATTAATTCAGCCATTGTGAACGGATGGACCAATTTAATGATGTCTTTAATACTTTTCTGGACTTTGACAACAACTATAACCATGATGTCTATGAGGAGGCCTGAAAATCTCTCGGATGTCACCTAAATATCTTTATTTGTGTTCCGAAGATGCGGGAAGGTTTAAAACATGTTGAACGTCATGTGGGTAACACAATTTTGATTTTGAGATGAACTTTTCCTTTAAACATCTGTCTGTGTTACTCATGTAAATCCTATGTGTAAACTTTAACATATAAACTGTGCATCCCTTTCTGTTCTACTACCATTACAGGACATGTATCCCAGCGTGGATACTTTCAAATCTTTGAAACTGAGAAACTTGCTGAATTACTTTAGCATCATCTGTATTATTATTACCTTCGAATTGTCGACATCCATCATTCAATAATCAGGTTAAAGACATCATATCACACAAATTTATTCACCATCTGTGTGATGTGTGCACAGGACTACACCGCTGTGGTTATAAAGAGCTCAGGCTTTGTCGTCATGAACAGATCTCTTTAATCTGATGCTTGGAAAGCTTGTGAAAGCAGCAGACGTGTACAAATTCCACACAAAGAGCCAGATAGTGCTAGCAAAACTCTGTTTGTGTCCGTGTTCCTGTCTTTTCTTTTTCCCTTTCTATTGCCTTTACCCGAGGGAAACATACTTGCCTTATCGTTGGAGGTGGACCACCCAGGAAAAATGATTCTGGTCCCACCTTCGTGTGTATGTGTGTGTGTATGCGCGCGTGTATTAGAGCTTTTTAGCTCTGAACTTGCATGTCAACATCTGTGCAGGTCTGTACGTGTGTGAACACTGTATTAGTGCGAGTGTGTGTGTTTTAGTAATCCATGGGGATAAACAGTTGAGAAGAAAACCAAGAAGTCCAAAAAAGAGCAGGCCAGTGGCATGGGCCTCACTCTCACCCCCTTTCTTCACCCCCAGGAAATCAAATGTTCCACGTTTGCCGCTTGTTTAGATTGATCCCGCTCTGGCTGGCTGATAAAGAGCATATCGCCCTAGCCATCTGGTCCGTGTTTGGAGAGATTCACCACAGAAAATCACACGTTCACGCAGAGAGGATCAACAGCTGTGAGGTTGGAAGGAAGGTTTATGGGGAAAACACAGGCGTTATCAAGGTGTATCCTGGATCCTGCAGATGTTAGAAGTGCAGACAAAGGGCATCTATGATACCCGAAGAAAGCTGTCTGTTAACATGTCCATTCATCTTAATGGTCATCAAAGGCAGTGGACAGCGTGAATTTCAGTTAATTTGTATGCTACTTATTTGTTGCTTGCAAAACTTGTATCTCTTCAGGATGCAGGGAATGACTTGAAATGGAAAAACGTCATTTTCATGCCATAATAGATTTGTTACTAACAGGGGGCCAACTGGACCATACTAAACAGGCCAAATCATAAGCAGTTGGTCCGCACTTGCTGTCTGACAGCTGAGGACCTACTCACACTTCCCCAATCGAACCGCGCCCGAGTGCGTTTGACACCTTAAACCTGATTCGATTGACTAGTGTGAGTGCTCGCAACTTACGCCTGGCGTGGTTGGAAGAGGTGGGCTGGAGCGCGGTTTGGTTTAGAAAGGGGGCAGTATGAGTGCAAATCTCGCCGGAGCGCGGAACTGAAAGCATGATGTAAATTATGCGACTGTCAATTCCTCCCTGAGATTCAGCTGTCACCGTAAAAAAACATCTGATACACGGCACACTTACACGTGCAGGTGTTTGTCACCGCGGCCAAAACTACTTCAGATATTAGGTTCGTCAAACATAATGCAACGCTGTGTGTAACAGTCGGTTTTATTATCATAAAGTACGCAAGGGTGATTTAAACGCATAATGAGCTGTTTACTCTCATATCGCTCTCATATGACAATGACATCATAAGCGGATCGGTCTGAGCAGCGCGCGCGTGAGGTTAAACACCACTAATAAGCCACAAACTGATCATTACGATGGATACCGTTGTGCTGAGAGATATCACTTTGTTTATGTTTACTTCGAAGCAGTCGCATCGTAATGATGAAAGCGTGCTCGGGTGCGGATGGTAAAGCACATTGTTAGCACAGGCCAGCGGGGGAGTGGGGAAAGGGGGGACAATCGCGCTCGGGCACAGTTGAGAGCAACCGGGCTATATATGAGTACGCCCTCAGTGGCACCTTCGAGTGCTCTCTCAAGATCAATGAAATGGATCTCTGTAGTGCCCTGGGTCACAAATCCACTTTAAGAGCTCGACATTTTGGCCGTCTTGCCTCCCCTTTAGTTCCCAGCTTAGTAAATATCCTTTATCCCGTCTGGAAAAGCCTGACGCGCTTCTCAGGGCACAGGGATCACCCACAATGACTCACTCAGGCTGTTTATTAATGGGAGCCGGATATGACAGGGTCCTTTCATGACAAAGACAGAGATATTTTCAAGCCCTCACCCCACCCTGACTCTCCACTGTTTCGCAAATCCTGCTAGGAACCACATGAAAGTCTCGGCTCAGAACTGTCAGTGCTGTTCCAGGAAACAACACTGCGCACAAAGGCTGTTACAGGCCCAAAGTGTAGTTTACTTTTAGCTGTGTGAGCTAAAATGCTTCTAGCTATGTAAGAATGGTTTTGTGTTTCAAAATCTGTCCGAAAACACCTTAAAAGGCAATGTAAGGATGCACGGCATCCGCAGTGCTAAGGGGCACTATTGCGGGCAATAAACTGTCTCCCGGGTCAAAGACTGTGATGGTGGCAGTGTTATAATTTAGTTTATAAATTAGTTTATTAATATTTTAAATTAGCTTTTATTTTTAGATTAGACAGGGCAAAACAGCATGCAAGCGCAATTAAAAAATAAACGCAGATGGGAGTCGAAAGTTCTCTGGGTCATTAACTAACAAGGCGTTAGGGTTAGCCCACAATGACCAATGCAATCTACCAAGAGGAGTGCAAAAATGTTAGTTTTTTAGCGTTAAATAAAGCCTCAAATACAAATACACTGACGAGAGCTAATGTGTTAATGTTAGTTAAATTTTTATAAATTTTGTTACATGCATTTGTCATTTTATTTTGTTTTGTTCTTGTTTATTTTTATACTTTTATTTTTAAACTTATTTCAGTTTCAAGTTAAAAAAAGAAAATTAGGCCAGTATTTTATTTGATTTTAATAAACAGAACTTTTTTTTAAGTTTTAATTTTAGTAAACTAAAATAATCTTGCACAGTGGAACCACACTAACTGAAGAAATGTTTTGAGTATATATAAGGACAACAGAATATAAAGAACTTGTGTTAAAGCAACACTTTAGAACTTTTGCTCACGGGTTGCCCCATGTGGTTGATAAGCGCAATTGTCTGTTATCAGTGTTGTAAATAATGTAGCTGTATAAGTGTCACAGTCACCAGCTGCAGTGCCCTCTCAAAGCCACAAGAGGCCACTTTCCACGTCACCCAGACTGTCATACACTACATTTCCCATAAATCACTGCCTGGACTCAGTTTAATCATTCACACCTATTTCTTGTTATCTGTTTAGTTCTGTCTATTTAAACCTGGTTTGGCAGTCATTCGGGCCTTGGTTTTGTGTTATGTCACAGTTGCTTCTGTTCCTCGTGTTCTTTGTGATGCCCTGGATGTTTATATTGTTTGGACTGTCTTTCTGTGTATTACCCTTGCCTACTCTCGGATTTGACTGTGGATTACCCCTTAAATAAACTACATTTGGATCCTCACCTCTGAGTCTGTGCAATTCGTGACAATAAGCCTACCTGTGGGCAGCGCAATACACATGAATTTGTTTTCTAAGCTGATGGAACTGGCGAATGCAGAAACGTCATTTGGAAACCATATCACACTCCTCCGCCGGCAGGGGATGGGCGGGGCTGTGTGTACCGACCCGAACACAGAACTTACAGAGTGTGCTTGTAGACGCTATGAGGCTGCTCAGGTAACAGCGTGAGTAGAATTTGTCCCGTTAAGAGTTTAATTTTAGAGAAAAACCACAAAGTGTTACTTTAAGACAGTCTGGGTTATGTGTGTTTCATAGTGTACGCAAAGTGTGTTTCTGGCCTTACAGTTTTTCTCAGTCAGTGCATTTCTCAGATCAAAAATGACATCTTTAAAACAACTTGTTCAACCTCCACATCCTCTTGTCACTTGTGCACAACATAAACATAACAATTTTTCACTGTTTTGGAATAACATTTAACATTTTAAGATACTTTTGTGCATTTAAGCATTTGATTATGTACTGTTGGTTGAGTTATGTTATGTTATGTTATGTTGCATAGTCTTGCTTACATCAAGCGTAGGCGTAAGGTACAGTGTACCCTATGCCATAGCGTCATTCCATTCGAAATTTTCTTAACTTAAGCTTCAACAAAAGTTTACTTGCCGCTTTCACGGCTTAATGCGTCACCATAAACGTACACAACAAGCTGTTTCTTCTTCTGCTCTTGTCTTGGTTACACAAGCAACACACCCATGGACACTGACGACTAGTTTCCAATGCCTGTTGATGCGGACAGCGACACAGAAATATAAATAAAGACCAATGTGTTGCCTACATCATACAGGCTGTGGCGTAGGTCCGACACAGAGCCATAAATCGCTCTTTACCCCCCAAAAACACTGCAATGATAAGATATGATGACAGCCCGGGACATCAAGAGTTATAGAATAACAGCACTGTGATTCCTCACTGCACCACACTGCATGTACAGTTCTGCCTAACGGCTCTTTCATATGTTATCAAGTTTTAATTTTTTCCTAAAGTGCTGTGTCGTGTCTTTTCTGTATCACAATGACTTTGTCCTGTATTGTGTTGATAGACCAGTACAAGTGTAAAGAGAATGTTTCCCAATCTCTTGCAGTCAGTATCATACATACAATAATGTGTTAAGTGAAAGATATCATTAAGAAAAAATCCAGCAGTTGTTGAATTGCCCGAGTAGTTTTTCATCAGAAAATATAACAGTGTACACAACATGGCTAAACTGAGGATTTTAAACAAGTAACAGGCTTTTGCAGGTATTTTATGAAGTGTTTTGAGAAAATTAGGTACTATTAGCAAAATTTAAGAACGATTCGAGAAATGCACCAAAGCAACTGAAAAAACGAAGACGCTGCCAGTGAAAGGGGCGATCATAAACCGTGTAACACGCACACATAATTAACAACATTAACATCTGTCTCTATTCGTGGCAGGCAGTTTAACTAAATGTGGTTGATATGTATTTTTCTTGTTGCTTTATTTTGTATTATTTGATAGATAGATCATCAGAGAACACACATAATGTATAATATGTAGTCGCTTTGGATAAAAGCCCAAATGCATAATATAAATACGTAAATGAACATGATTTTAGTGTGATAAAATTGTTCACTAACCAGCTTTATACCATATTCGAATTGATCTTAAATGCATTTTATTTGATGTCCTATTATTTCTGATTTAAGCATGTGCAGTATGACTGGAACACCTGCTGTGCTGATATCCTGTTGATTGATACGCATCACTTCCTGTCAGATAACACCCTTCAGATCAGATGGCTGAGGCCCTTCTGTCCACTTCATAGTGATCTGTTTTCCTGCTTTGCATGGAGAATAATCGAAAGTGAAGAGCACAGATGTGTACTGGAAACATCTGCTTCAAAGTGGCAGGAACTATGCATTTTTCCACTCCAATTGGTTACAGAGACAAAACCCAGGCCCGGTATACTCTGCCACTAGGCCCTTATGGAAGAAAGAACAATCCTTTTCGTTTGGCTGTTTATGATGCATTTGATACCCTTTAATACGTAACTGATTGACACACAGTTTGATTGACAATGACGCTCTTTCCTTTATCTGGAATCTATATTTGTCTGATCCTCGTAATTTTCCCTCTCAGGTTTTTCAAGAACGTGTGGAGACTCTGCAGAAACAACTGCACACAGCTGAGAAGAAGATGATGAGCAGAGAGCTAGAAAACCAGGAACAGGTAACAGCTCAGACCCCAGAGCGCACACCTTGGCCCCTGAATGACTAGAAAGATGCACCGTCTTTAGTGAGTCGCTGATATGCCCCTTGCACATTTTACACATTCCTAAGGATCCGGCTTCAAGAGCCTGTGCCTTGGGCCAGGAATGCGTCCCTGTTTTAGAGGGAATTCTCAATAATAACGGGCCACTTTGACCTTGAGTTCAAGAAAGTTTGAGAAGAAGAGATAATTAGCGGATTCATAACTTTAGGTGGGTCTTTGGACCTGGTATGTAGGATGTTTTCTCCTCAAAACTTCTGGTGACCTTTACTGGCCCTCTCGGACAGTTGTTGAGATACCTGGGACAAAATCTGGAAAGGAACAGCTGTTGGAAAATGGCACCATATTCCTTTGTCCGACTGAAATCTAGATCAGTGGCTGAGTTAAGTAAAAGCACAAACCAGGCACCTGAGAATCATTGAAATGTTTTTAAACCATCGTTTTCAATCTAGTTGTCTCTAGAAAGTTAACTAAAAGCTTCAACATTAAAGACAACGAGAAATGAAAAAGCCGTTTTACCTTAAAGCCGCATTTTGTAACTTTTGCCTCTCTATTCCAATCGCTGTTTGAAAAAAGTGGTTACTGTGGGTTTTCAACACTGATCTTTTATGTATTTGCTCAATAACTGACTTTGGTTTATTTTTACCAGAACAAGTTTAAATAAATGTACGATTCATCAGTGTGCATATACCGTAGAAATACTGCCATGGTTTTTAGCTATAAATAGCATTTAGTAAAATCCTTCACCTCTAAAAGACGTATATTGGCTGCTTGAGTAGGCACAAGTAGTTAGAATAAGACTTGGAGGTTGAAGATGAACTTTAGCCCTGAGAGCATCTCTGTAAATACAAGTAACATGTATATTTCATATCATATTTTTATTAACACTAAAGGTTATCAATCACATTGATACACTGCCTCCGATATTTTTGTCCGTCCTAAAAAAATCTTGGACTGGGATCTATTTTATGCTTTTTTCCGCATCCGTAGTAAGCATTTTGAGAGGTGTTTTGACAATTCAGAGACACGGGAGAAATATCAAGAAAAGTATCTAAATATCTAGAAAAGTAGCACATGTTGGTTAACATCAGCAATGGCATAAACATTGTGATTAATGTATTTTGGATGGACAATAAGTTCAATTCAATTTTTTTTATATGGCACTTTTCACAGTTGCAAAGCAGCATTACATGCATTAGAGTCATGGACAAAAATATTAGCGCCCTTGGTAAATATGTGGAAATAAATCTGCATTGTTTCAACATTCACAAAAATCCCTAAAGTAACAAATCACCCCCCCCCCCAGAAATTCTTGTGAATAAAATCGAGTATATTCCTATTGATATTTATATCTTCTTAGCACACCAAGGCGACTAAAAAGATGATGTTGTCCAGTCATGACTTCTTGTTGTACAGGAGAATAAATATACAAACCCTAAATCCTCTTAATTATTCACCACAATGGGTAAAACTAAAGAATATAGATCTGATGTGCAGCAAAAGATTGTTGAACTACACAAAATAGAAATGTGTCAAATCGGGAGATAGTTGAAACTATAAACAGTCCCATTTGCAACATCAGGGAAATGATCAAGAGTTGTAATCGACTGGAGATGTTGATAATCAGCCTGAAAGGGAATGTTGCCTTAATGCACACTTAGGAGAATAATTGAGTGGCCAAAGACGTCTCAAGGATCACAGTTGGAGAATTGCAGAAATCAGTTGAATTTTGAATGTAAACTGCACCTCCATCCCCACAAGTTGTTTCGACGCTGTTCTAGAAACAGATCTTTTGCTCTGCTCCACCATATTATGCCACAGGAACTTCAACCAGGACTGGGTTCTATGACCATATGAATTTTTCTTTCAGCAATAACAGAAGAGTTTGGTGCACACAGGGATAAAAAATGGCCCCATGTCCACAGTTAAATATACAGCCGGACCTTTATTGTTGTGGACCTACTTTTATACCAGAGGACCTGGACGTCTTATTCAGATACAAGGCATCATGGATTATTTCAAATACTAACAGATAAAAAAGCAAAACCTGACTTGCTCTTCTAGAAATATCATAATGGGTCATGGTTAGATCTTCCTTCAGGACATTGGTTCAAATCAAACTCCCATTGCCATCCAGGTTCCCTGATCTGAACCCTATAGAACATTAGTGGAGTGAACCAAAGAGGAGAGAACACCAACATTTAAAGGATCTGGAGAAATTCTGTATAGTGGAATAGACTCGGAGGACTCTCCATGTATTCTCAGACCTCTTTCAGACTAGATCTTTCTTGCAAATGGAGGTTGCAGAAAGTATTGAATACAAGGGTGCCAACATGTATGGGAGAAAAACATTTGTTTCATAATTTGATATATTCCCCTACTTCCAATTGTTTTAGTATGTTGGAATTTTGTAGATTTTCTTAAATAAAAGGTCAAAAGGAGCAACAAAGCAGATCACAGTTCACAGCCTTCTTTGCTCATATTTACTAAGGGTGCCAACATTTTTGTCCATGACTGTATACATAATAATAATATTATGTTATTTTTGCAAGGTTTTCTCTATGCAGTGTACATTGATGAACCTTAACTCAAAGGTTTTATTTTCAGAAACCGTCAATTGTTTAATTATAGTAGTAATCACAGATAACATGACATTTAGTGCTTCTGGAATTTTTATAATATTATTATGTGCAGAGTATCAACACGATATTATTCATTACGTTTAATAATATTAATAGTGTTACTGACGCTGGGTTATTTACAATAATATGATGTTCAAGGTATTAACACAATATCAGTGTGACAAGCAGAGCGGGACAAGGGCCGTGAGGGAACGGCGTGAGGCCGTATCACTCGCGTCAGCTGCATGTTGCACCGGTCTTACATCTCTCACGGAGGAGCTCCGGAAGCATAAAAGGAGGAGAGACAGCAGTGAAGGAGGAGAGAGAACCAGGCCTGGATTTTATGTTATGTTTTATTACGTTTGTGTGGCTGGCAGTCGACCGTGAGGGAGCTGTCGGCAGTTTACTTTCGTTTTGTTGTTCGTTTATGTTATTAAAGTTTGGTTGAAAGTTTGCCGGTTCCCACCTCCTTCTTCCCGTTTACTTCCTCCAGCACCACCGCCTCGGGCAGCCACTCGCGGTCTTCACTCTTCCGTGCTGCCCGACCTCTTCAGCACCGCAATCACGCTCGGCAGCAAGGGCTCTCCGACAGCATGTCCCTCCTTCCTCCCGGGTTTCGGCACCAATGTAACAAAGATCGAAGTAAACACTCCTCCTTTCATGTGTCACGAAACAGAAGGACTCAAATGCAGGTTCTTTTCAAAACAAAGGATTTATTAGCCAGAACCAACAAAGGCTGAGCCAAAAAACCAAAACAGCAAGGTTGAATATAAACAAACAGAAAAACAGTTCAAACTGAGAAAAAGACGTGTGCTTCGAGCACTGATGTCCACCGTGAAGGTAGTGGAATAGAACAGCCGGACGGGTACCGGCACTCTCCTTAATGCCACACTGCCCGCAGCCGAAAAGGCTTAACCCCTCGAGCACAAATCCTGAACAGAGTGACAGAGCATAAATCCACAGGTCAAAAACAACAACCTTCACATACAACGAACCCACACAGCATGAGGACAGGGAGAGGTTTAAGTAGGAAAGAGAAACGAGTGTCAGGTGTGAGTTGATGAGGCACGCAGCGCCGCTCGTGATGCTGATTGCTGTGAGCAGCAGGGGGTGGTGACCACAAAAACAAAGAGCCACGTGTAGCTGACAGCACAGCTCATGGAAGCAAGAAAGCAAAACAACAATAAGTGCAAAACAAAATACAGACTGTGACATCATGTTTTCGGAGCTCCTCCGTGAGAGATGCAAGACCGGTGCAACGCGCAGCTGACGCTCGTGCCGTTCCCTCACGGCCCTCGTCCCGCTCTGCTTGTCACAATCAGTAAACATGGTTGTCAATACTGAAAACTTAAAGGCCACATATTCTGGGAATATGTTTTTTTCAAACACAGTGTATGTTGCTGTCTGGGAATAAAGTTACAATGCTCAAAGTTGACTGCAAAGGGACATTTTTTTATTTGCCTTTTAAGGACTACAGCAAACAGCTGACATGAACTACAGCTCTCTTTTTCCAGTGATCCATACGCCTCAATGGCCTAGAATTTTAATAACCTTCACCCCAGGAAACATGCAAGTAAAGGGGGTGAGGTCATGTTGAGCTGCTTTAGAGAAAAAGAGTCTCTGCAGTATTTGATTTAGCTGCACACTTACGTTCACTCGTATCACAGTCTGATTACTGCTGTTAGCTCTGGTGATAAAGATTCAGCTATACACATTCTAAAAGACCTAACGGTCAACGATTCCATCCATGACTTTAACATCTGCTGTGAAAGCTGTTCTGTGTAATACACTGATATTACGCGTGTGTTCAAATACCTCTAAAAACACTTATATGTCCTTTTAAGTCCTGCTTTCAAATGTCTCCTGGTCTATCTACTTGTTTTATTATTCAACTCGGGTCTGAACTGATATATCATTGTTATTACTGTTATTACTGTTTGTGTAATAAACAGTAATATGTTTGTCCCATTCCGCAATCAACAACAGACAACAGAGGAACAACCAGGGAAAAATAGTAATGGCATAATTAACTTTATTCCTCTGTTGTCCGACATCGACCACAAAACAAGACCAACCAGACCAGACCCACACAGTCCCAACAAATGAAACGCCCCGAACCGCAACCAACAAGCCCCCCCACTCCCTACAAACACCCACCCAGCAACCTCCAATCAAAGTCACTGAGTGCAGCCATAACTTCAAACTGCTGTCATGTGATGTAAGTTTAGCATTAAATACCAAGTATTGTAAATTTAGCATTAATGTGACAAGTAGTCCGTCTTTGCTCTCGGTTGGGGATGGAATTGTCTGAGCTGGGCCGGTCAGATGGTCGCCTTTTTCTTGGGTGGTGATGGAATTGCCTTGGATGGAGCTGGGATGGTCAGTGAGTCCGCAGGAGGATGGCATGGGATTTTCCGATGTAGCTGACGTAATCTCTAGTTGAGGATGGGCATGTGACGTTCATCTGGGCCTGGCGGAATCTCTCCCTACCTCGGGATGGGCATCCCGAGGCGAGGGCAGAAAGAGAATAATTAGCATAGCTGCTGTTCATTAGCTATGTATTAGTGAATGCTTGGCTGAAAAGATGCGTCTTTAATCTAGATTTAAATTGGGAGAGTGTGTCTGACCCTCGAATAGTATCGGGGAGGCTATTCCAGAGTTTAGGTGCTACATATGAGAAAGCTCTACCCCCTTTGGTGGATTTAGTTATTCTAGGTGTTATCAAAAGTCTGGAGTTTTGAGATCTTAGAGGGCGTGATGGGTTGTAGTGTGGTAGAAGCTCTGTTATGTAGGTAGGGGCTAAACCGTTTAAGGCTTTATAAGTAATTAAAAGAACTTTAAAGTCAATACGATACTTAATGGGTAACCAGTGAAGGGTTGATAACATTGGGGGAAAGTGTAAAGATAATTTGTGGGGATAGAAAAAAAGATTTTCAGGTCTGTCCCATATTGTTTTCAGAGGTTCTGGTTGACTATAGGTCGTGACTGTAGTCATCATCAGGTGGCAGAAGCATGAGCATCTGGCTAAACTGGGATGAGCATTAGGCCAAAACTGGAGCTGGGGCTGACAGCCTCTGGAGGACTTTGGAACCAGAGGACGAGACATGAAAAACAAAGCAAACTGTAATATCTGTGGAACCAGTGGTCATCTTGTAAGCCAAAAGCAGAGCTTTGAATTTGATGCGAGCGGCTATTGGGAGCCCATGTAACCTGATGAAGAGCGGTGTGACATGCTCTCTTTGGCTCATTAAAGACCACTCTTACCGCTTCATTCTACATAATTTGCAGAGGTTTGGTTGTACAAGCTGGAAGACCAGTCAGAAGATCATTATAGTAGTCCAGTCTGAGCAGAACTAAAGCTTGTACCAGGACTCTGATAGGAAAGGTCTAATTTTCCTAATGTTGTGAAGCTTAGCTGATCATCAGTTACAACTCCAAGGTTCCTGGCTGTCCTGGAAGGTGGAATAGTTGACGAGCCTAGTTGAATGGAGAGGTTGTGATGAATCTTTTGGTCAGCCGATATCACAAGCAGTGCTGTCTTTGTGAGGATTAGTTGCAAATGATGGTCCCTCATCCAGAGTGAAAAATTACTCAGGCATGCAGATATACAAGCAGATATTGTTGAATCGTCTGGCTGAAATGAAAAGTGGAGTTGTGTGTCATCTGCATAGCAGTGACAGGAGAAGCCATGTTTCCGAATGACCTGTCCTAAGGATGCCATATAAATGGAAAAGAGCAGTGGTTCAAGCACCGAGCCCTGGGGTACCCCAGTAGTGAGATGTTGAGGATCAGAAACCTCACCCCTCCAGGATACCCTAAATGACCTACCTGAAAGGTAAGACTTGAACCCCACTTGCACCATTCCAGACACCTGACTGGCAGTAGTTTTGTTTACAAAGAATGAAGCAAGATCAAGGTGGGCAGCAGGCGGACAGAGAAGAGCAGAGAATGTTTTAAAGAGTGTAGGAGAGTCAGATGCGTTGTTGATTCTAGAATGGTTTTGAATGAGTTGGAGTTTATTTAGAAGTGTTGGAAGAGATCTACCTAACAATGAATTACAATAATCTATTGGTGAGGTAATAAATGCATGAATTAACTTCTCATTATAATAATTTTAAAGATGTTTCTAAGATTGAAAAGATGGCTTCTGAAATGAGGAAAAAAAGTAGGGCAGGGTGCTGAAATCATACAATAGCTTTATGTGAAGAATAGATTTAAGTTGTTATTTACTGAAAAACTTTACAGCAGTTGTCAAATCTTATGATCCACGCTGCATGTTCTAATCAGCACACACATATTCAGTTGCAACACACGCAAGAAACCCGGGCGATCAATGACGTCAATTGAGATTTCAGAGCTTTGGAAAGACAAGAAAAACAGATGTGGTTAATATAAACTGGTGCTTGGGAAAGAGCTGTGTGGATTTTTTTGTTTCATTGAAAATATAGCAGGTTTAATAAGGGTGTTTCTTTTAGCAAGTAAAATGAGTCGAAAGAGGGCCAGTGAGGAGACCTCCACTCAGGAATGTTATCGTCTACCCTGTACCTCCTTAAGAGACAGAGAGCCTGCAAACAACATCTGCTCCCACCTCATAAAACTGTGTGTGTGTGTGTGCGTGAAAGAGGGCGACTGTGTGTGGAAATAAAGACCTGCTCTCTTTTCAGTGCTGTGATATTGCCCCAGTTTATCTTCCAAGACATGTCTTTGTAATGCAATCCGCAGCATGCAAAAATAGCCCACTTTTTGCCCAGACTTCAAACAGATGTTCCTCGCTCGGCTGCTCCGGGCTCCTCCACGCCTGCTTGGCATGAAATGGCGGCATGGCAGCAGCGCGTTTCTGCGCAGTCTTCGCATGGCACGCGGGATGAGACGATTACAGACACAAAGCCTTCGAAACAGTCAAGTGTCTGAGTCCTCCAATAGGTTCTCTCCTGAGGCTCAGCGAGGTGTTATTTTCATATTAGGATGGATTTGACATGTTTGTTAAACAGGAGTTCCTCACTGCATGCTAAGTGTTGGACAGGTTCATCCTGTCTGTGCTGGTGAAGTGGTGAAATCAAGCTTTTTATGTAAGCATGAAATTTCAGTGATGTTACTGTATGCATTATAAAAGGGGTTTAATGTTGTTAAAGAGCAATTTCTGTCATTTCCCAATGTTCTTGTAATTTCTACAGCACAAAAAAAAAACATTGAGCAAACACCTTTTCAAATAGGTTGCGACATCACGTCTGGTGTAGACACAGTGTTATATTACCTGCGTATATGAATTTATATTTAGTGTAAAAAGATAGCAATAGTGATAAGTTTAATCATGATTCACATTTAGATTGGGCTCTGCGTTTTCTTCAACAAAAAAAAGCCTAAATGTAAGATCAAGCAGCAGACTATTGAGTAAGTGCCGTCATTTCCATTAACTTCCCATTACTGCAGCGGCCCACTCCACTCGAGTGGCACTTCATAAATCATACTTCTGCCTCATAACTTCATAAAAAGACTCCTCCAGCCTCTAATTCCTGCTCACATAAAAATCACTGCTGCTCTTCCACTGCTATTCACAAAGCTTCACACTACTCCCGAGTCCTGAGCCGCTGATTCTGAGATGCAAAGATGAAGCACGTTTTTGATGTCCTCTGTGATTCTTACAATGTTTTTGTCACTGTATAGTGTTTCTTTCGCTCCCCTCCATCCCTTCATTAGCATAAATCAAGCTCCTGACGACACAACAAACTTCATTTGAATACTCAAAATGCTGAGGTCTTGTTGCTTTCAGCTGGCAGCTGTCAAAACCCCCATGTGTGTGTGTGTGTGACACATCCAGTGCTGCATAACGTCAGATGCAAGTGCAGTCTGAAAACTATATATAGATGAAAGGGAGTCATTTTAAGTGAAAATGTTACGAAAAAAAGGCTCGGTGCACAGTCTTCAAAACAGAGAACGGTTTATTAAAAGAAACAAAGAGTGAAATGAAATTTGCTTCTAGTCACATTCCTCAGCCGTCAAAACTTGCAGCTTTCACATCTAGTTCATTAATGAAAAAATGGGAAGTAAAAAAAGAAAAACCAAACACATCCTTACAGTATGTATAACCTCTGAATATGTCCAGATTATCATTTAGAGTTTATGCTTTATTTTAAGGATTTTTAATCTTTGTTCCTTCAAACTGAAAATCAAATGATAGAAATTGAGAGAGATATTATTTCCTATTATATATATTGTATATTTGTATTGTTGACGATACGGTTGACATTGTCTCAGCTATGGTGTGTTTTCTCTTTAAAACAGGGGCTTCTGTATATTTAGCGATGCTTGCTAGTTAAGGGATAAGGTACATTGGGCTGTTTTTAAGGCAGAATAAACTCTGCCAGGGTGATGAGGACTTGTACTGTCCTGTGTAGTGGATGTCGTGCATCACACTAAAGAGGAATATTTCTCAATATCAACCAGCTGGATGTACAGTATCCCAGTTGTTATTGGGGAATAACACACCTTGGAATGTCACAACTAACCATTCAGTATTCCAGAGAGCCGTGTAATAATCATCCTTACGGAATTTCATTTCCACCATGTGAATTACACTTTGTTTCGTAATTCTGCACCTTTTGTGCTCTTGACAAATCACGTGGCTAACTGAAAGGTGTGTCAATTCCAAGCATTTCGATTAGCATAGCAATGCCCTGGCATCAATCTCATTCTCTTCAAAACATGTATATAATTCAATTATTTGTCAAGTATGGTGACCCATACCCGAAATGTGACTCTGCATTTAACCCATCCAGAGAGTAGTGAACACACGCACAGCATGTGGTGAACACACGTACACCCGGAGCAGTGGGCAGCTATCACTGCAGCGCCCGGGGAGCAAGTAGGGGTAAGGTGCCTTGCTCAAGGGCACCTCAGTCGTTACCCGCCGGCCCTGGGGATCGAACCGGCAACCTTCTGGTCACGAGTCCGACTCTCTAACCATTAGACCACGGTTTATTGGTATGGTTATTAAAGGAGTCAGATCTGGCAAACTCTTTGCGAAACTATCTTTAGTAGGTAATTGTTCTACCCTGTCGATAACGAGTTAAACGGCTGATTTCTGCAGTGCGCAGTGTACATGTTATAAGATAGTGATCAGTGACATCATCGCTTTGAGGTATAATATCTATATTGGTTAGATCAGCACCATGAGATATAATCAAGTCTAGTGTATGATAAAAACGATGAGTGGGTCCATTGATGTGTTGTGTTACTCCAAAAGAGTGTAGTAGCTCTGTAAACGCTACTGCTAATGCATCATTAGCACTATCTACGTGGATATTAAAATCTCCGACAATTAGTACTTTATCAACGTTAACCAATAGGTCCGATAAGAAGTCTACGAACTCTTTCAGAAAATCAGTGTAGGGACCAGGGAATCTATACACAGTAGCCAACGTAAAAGAAAGCAATGGTTTTTTACTTTCGTTTGGAACAATTATGTTCAACGCAAGCACTTCAAATGATTTAAATCTATGCTCTGTTTTCTGAGTTATAGTAAGAAAGTCTCTAAAGATTGTTGCGACACCACCACCTCGACCAACCGGACGTGGCTCGTGCATATAACATTAGCTTGGTGGGGTACACTCATTTAGACCGTAATAATCATTTGGTTTAAGCCAGGTTTCGGTAAGGCTAAGTATATCAAAACTGTTGTCTTTGATTTCATTTACAATAACTGCTTTTGAATTTAGTGATCTAATATTAAGTAGGCCGAACTTTATGAGTTGGTTTTGGTCGTTTATTACATTGTCTTCAGGTTTAATCACGATCAGATTTTTTCTCTGGGTTTTGCCTAAATTATTATTTTGTAGTATTATTCGGGGGACAGACACAGTCTCTATGCATTTGGAAGCAGTAACATTTATAACAGATGAGTGGGAGGAACACAGACTATGGTTAAAGTTTTGACTTACCGGTGGGAGACGTAGTCAAACGGTGCGTAGCGTCTTTGAGATGTTGTCAGACAGAAGAACCGCTCCGATGATGCTGGGGTGCAGGCCGTCAGGGCGGAAGAGCCTAGGTCGCTCCCAGAACTGATCAAAATTATTAGCAAAGAGCAGCTTCTGTTCAATACACCATGACATCAACTATTTATTTAGCGCAAATAGTCTACTGAACGTTTCATTCCCTCGTCGGTAGGTAGGAAGCGGCCCTGATACAATGAGTGCGCACCTTACCTTTAGTGGAGGAAGCACGTACGTTCCGGACGATTAAGTCTCCGATGACCACAGCGTTGCATTCCGTCTCGCAGAGGGCGGCAAAGCGGTTCCTGGTCGGGATCTCGAAGACCGGTGGCGGCGGTTGGGTCATCGCTCCAGTCTGGCTCGTGCCTTTCGCCGTGGGTGTGCCGGTGCAGGAGTGAAGTTCATTTGGGCTGATCGTGTTTTCGAAGCCTGGGCTCTGTGCAGAGAAACACGCGGAGTAGAAGTGGTAGGAGTATTACAATTGCGATGAAAACTTACCGCGGATTTGCAAGCGTCAGCTCGGGATGTTTCCAGCGCCGTTTTAAGTTCTCGCAGCTGTGTCTGCTTCTCAAGTAAATCCTGGATCTGCTTCTCCACAGCCTCCAGTTCCGACTGAAATGCGAACGTTTCCTCATCTGCACTCAGAGGTACAAACACGTCTGAAACATTAGCCATTAGTGATGTAATAATGAGAACAGTGTGTTAAGCAGTAAGCAGGCTGGTAATGCTAACAGCCTGAGGGCTAATAGCGAGTGATCCGATAAAAATAATTTATCAGTGTGTTTAAGGACGATTTTGGTATGGGATATACTTAAGGATAAGTTTTACCCTCGATGATTAACAATTTAAAACACAAGTCTTAAGATATAACAAGAATAAACAATGTATTTAGAATAAATTTGAAAGAGCTCCGGCTTAAACCACACGCTCTCAGCAAACAGGAAGTGACGTAATCCAACAGGTGACGTAATCCAACCAATCAGGGCAATCATGTTTTCAAATCCTTGATAAGGGCCGCATATTATTCGCACATTAAATTAAATCTTTTTTTATTTATTCCAAAGTGAAATTTGATAAATACTGTAGAGTATGTACATGCAATTCCTTCTACCCTGTGTTTTATAAATACTTTTATATTGAAAAAGATGGCAAAACATTTGCACACTGTCATTTAAGCCACATTATTATGATAATTTACAGTATACATAATTTTTTATTCTTGACATTTTCAAATATTCCTCTAATTCAGGGTCGTGCAATTAATCCCAAGGGGCCACATGAGAAATGGGACTGTAGTGGAGGGCTGAACCTAAAGGGTAAACTTAAAACTTCAAAAAATTCAAAAATCATGTTTTTATTGTGTTTTTAGCTGTATTTTTTGTTATTATGGCTTAAATAAAAAAACAACTGCACTTTGATTGATATTAATTGGAATGCACAATAAAAATACATGATTTTTTATTGTTTTTTAAAACGGAGTTATCTCATTTTATCTCATCAAGTGTCTCGAGATGCGCTTTTGATAACAGAAATTCCCGCCTCAGCGCTTCAAAAGACGCGAACGCAGAGTTTAAACATGTCCATCTAGCTAGCGCAATAGTGCATGTCTCCCTCTCTTTTCATTTTTACTATAGTATGCTGCATAGTAGACTCATGCCATCTATGGATTTTGTCTATATTACATCAAATTAGTAATTTTCACCAAAATCCTAACTGAAACGCAATGTTATTGAAAACATTTAAAAACCGCCTGGCGGGCCAGATGAAATTGCTTGGGGGGCCTGATGTGGCCCGCGGGCCGTAGTTTGCCCACCTCTGAGTTAGACTCTTTCCAGCCTCAAGCAACACTTTGTGACCGAAAAACAGCATTCAGTTGTTGATGCACTGCACTCTTGTCTACAGCATTAGCAGCGACGTTTTAAGGTAATTCTTCTACAATCCAACTAGTCCCTTTAACCACAGGTGGCTGTTAGCACTGGAAATGGAGCTGTACAAAATGGACTGTTAGGTAGACACGTCGCTGCTCGAGAGCTCATATTAAGCTCTATATGAAAGCCACTCCCCCGTTTTCCTTACAGAGGCCTTTTCCTCCTACACTATGAGGCAAACATTCACAGCATGTCAACTTTAATTACACGTGGGCCTCCCAATACAGTATGCAGGACTGTGTCTGCTGTAGTGTGTACTGCTTGTGTTGAATGGAATGTGTATGATGAAGAGAGGAATTGAGATGAGGCTTCTTGTCAGAGGGCAGTTTAGTGTCGAGCATGCTGTTATCAGGTCACCTGCTGTGTCCTACGAGATGCTTCGTGTCGATTTCCCATTCTACAAATTAAATGTTAAGTGATGTAATGTAGTTTCTTCTTGCAATGGACTGTCTTCTTTAAGCAAGCAAGCGGAAAGACATTACATTTGAAATCATGCCAATAGCATTGGGGTAAGTCAAATGAAGAAGGACCAGACAGCGGGGATAGAGTTTGGCTAAGCGGCAAAGGCCGCGACTACAGCGCAGTGTGGGACTAAACAAGCACAGTGTGTAGTCTTCAGATAATTTGTACTTTTCCTCTTTGAAGTGGCTTCCAATCTTTTCCTTGTACCATGAAATATTTCATTACAGAAAGCCAAACAGAGAAACAGAATTATTTTGGGAAAGGCAATAATTTTTCTTGTCATTCTCTAGTCATTCAAAAATGAGAAAGTACTTTTTTCTCAAACTGATTTGGTGAACAGAGTCTGCTCAAGACTTCATTGTCTGTCTAGAGAGACAAACCACATGTAACATTTGTTAAACAGGAAATATGATGATAGCCAAGACTACACTCTTAAAAATAAAGGTGCTTGAAAGGTACTTCGCAGCGATGCCATAGAAGAACCTTTTTTGGTTCCACAAAGAACCATTCGGTCTTACCTTTTCACAATCTGAAGAACCTTTTTTCACCACAAAGAACCTTTTGTGAAACAAAAAGGTTCTTTGGATTAGGGCTGGGCGATATGGCAAAAAAGTAAACTCGATAGTTTTTTTCTATATTGATCGATAACGATATTTATTTCGATATATATTTAATTAAAAAACTGTATTTAAAATAATCTATTTTAAATACAGTTTATTAACAAAAGTTAACCTTTAACCAGTTAAAATTAAATTAAATTAATGCACTGTTGCAACACAGAGGATATTAGGCCATAAACAACATGTACCAGTTCATTCAGTCTCATTTTGACTCAATTGACTCGTTAAGTAAAGGGAGTGTTCATTCAGTACATTCAACCAATGAAAGGGCTCCGTTACTGCGTACATTCGAACGCTATTGGCTCAGCACCTGCGCACATACATAACGCTGCAATAATGTCTTGCTCGAGTAGTGGCATTCATTCAATGTATTCAGTGAACCTTAAAGACATCTCACATAAACTGTAGTACATTTCTTTAATCATGCAAGCATCTTACATACAAGGTTCAATATTTTAATGTGCACACAAACTCACTTTATTACATCTCTAATCTGTACAGGGCAGCGCTGGTTTGTTTCATATGCACCAGCTCATGTTAGCAGATATTGTTAACAATGGATATAAAAACGTTTGTGCTTGAGTTTCGAAGTAACGTTAACTCACTTGCAATTGCGCCTCAAGTTTGTTTTGTTTAACTGGCGATTGCGGAAAAAAAATAAGACACTTGATAAACCGCGTGATGACAACTCGAGGTTAGTTTCACCTTTGTTTCCGCTTTCAGTAATGTTTTCCTCCTCATGTCGAGTTTTCTTTGCCAAGTGCAGTATGAGATGGACTTTGTACGTTGACGCGCATGCTAAAAGCTGCACGCTGACTGACTGTTGTTGCGTTTATTTCTGCGTTCTGTTAGACTGTAAGATTAATCCATATCGAGTCAAAATGCCAATAGCTTATCATCGTTTTTGAAATACATTCTATCGCGATTCGATATGATATCGTTTATCGGCACAGCCCTACTTTGGATGTTAAGGGTTCTTTATGGAACCATTTAGACAAAAAAGGTTCTTCTATGGCATCAAAGAACCTTTTGAAGCACCTTTTATTTTTCAGAGTGAAAAGCAGCAAGAGTTGGTTTCACGTCTCCAAAGCACATCTTAAAAACCACCACACACAGGCCAGCTCTAATTTTCACACTAAAATTTTGTTGATCCCCATGACACTCCAATAGTCCATGTTTTTCAAAGCCTGCTTTTATCCTGTGCCTACGTCATCAAATAGTCCTGATCTCACAGGATAGCTTACATTTTCTATGAGGTGGCAAATTTGTAGGAATTGGGCAAAAACGTCCATAAAGAATGAAGCTCCAATCTCGAACCCTTCACTGGGACAAAATCGTATTGTGCCAAAAAGTTTGAATGAGATCCTAGAAATGTATAAAAATTTGCCACCTTGCAAAATAGTGAAAGTAGAATGAAATGAGTGACCGTAGTGATGTGATGTTAAGAGTTTTTCAGTGCATCTCTAGACATGACCTGTCCTTAAAGCCTTGTTTCTAGTCATGCCTGGCTCTGCACCGCGAGCTTCCTCAAACGGACAAGGCTTTTATAGTTGACCGCATGCCGTTGTGCTATTCTCTGAAACGACAGAGTGCGACACAGAGTAGTCGAGTCAACTAACCATAAGGTAGTAGCGTCGAGAAGAAGTGGTTTGCTTGAACAACACAGTTTACTATGGTTTTACTACCACAGGGCTGTTGAATGCTTCAGTTTGATTGGCTGATGAACGTTCTACTGGTGTGCATTATTTTTCAGTAAAACGCACACCTATGAAGTAGTTCTAATTCCATATCGCTGCACCAAGTTTAACTGAAAGGTTATACTGTAGCCTTCTGCCCATCACTGAATACAGAATTAAATTATTCTTTACTAAAATTTTGGTAATAGAAATAACAGTCAAAAACATGGTTACTACACTTTTAGGATAATAGTTACTTTTACATAAGGAGTACCTCCAACTCCACATATGTTATTTAAAACGTATTGGATAAAGAGGCTGCATTGTTCCGTCTGCTCATCTGGACTTGCATCCCTCTAGTTCGTTTTCGGATGCATTGCCGCGCGCGCAGTTACTGCAAGAAAAAAATGTCTCCTAGATTTACATTTACACTTATTGCATTTGGCAGACGCTTTTATCCAAAGCGACTTACATTGCATTGTATTATACATTTTGTTTCTGATTATGTGCAATCCCCTGGGATCGAACCCATGACCTTGGCATTGCTAGTGCCATGCGCTAACCACTGAGCCACAGGAAAGCGTGTTTATGGTCAATGTGCGATATTTACATGCTGGCGAAGGATTATTAGTGAGCATTCTCTTCCTCTATCTCTTCTTGTAGATCACACATGTTCGGCAGGAGTGTGAGCTCAAGATCAAAGGCCTGATGCCTGCCGAGCTGCGGCAAGAGCTGGAGGACACCATTACCTCCCTTAAGTCACAGGTGATTGAACAAACACACACTTACACACACACACACACACACACGCTGCTAGATCACCCACAAATATGGTTTGCCTGTCTGCACTCTAAAAGTTATATTAACTTAATAAAATGTTTTAAAGTTATTTAACAGATTTTTTCAGTGGGACGAAGATTGATTAAAAATCCAACAGTTAATTACTCTAAAATGTACATATTGTTACTTAAATATTTACTTAAGTATTTAATTAACAAATTATATTTTTAATATACACTTAATATATTTTGTGAATTCTAATACAAATATTTATATTACTTTTTACTAACATTTAAACCGTATATTTCATTGATTTCACTTTTTTTTGTGTAAATTGTTTCAGATAAAATCCAAGTTAAATTTTTTTAGAGTGTGTGTTTGACCTTGTTTTTAAAGGTAGGTAGCACATTGCTTAACGTTTAATATTTGTACACAAACCCCACCTCTTAACAGGTTCCTAAACAAACGGGGAGCTTGCAAGGCATAATGTAGCTGGCCTGGCATCATAAATCCTGACAGGGTTATTAGGAGACAGTGTCAAGGGGTCTTGTATCATCCTTAAGAGATTTCTTTTGTTGAGTGTACATTATCCCATTTATTACGCAACTACTAAGCAAATAATCAATAAATAAAGCATTATACAATACAATAACCAACAGTACATAAGAATAAAAATATAAAACAATAAAATGATTAGTGCAAACAAGAAACAATCGTTCGCCTTTCCCTGCCCTTCAGAATTCTAAAAGATTTTTTGAACCAGTTCAATCGACATTTAGGCACTCTATACCTTCTCCCTGAAGGCAGAAGCAAATATTCAGAGTGCAGGAGGTGAGAAGGGTCAGCCAGTATCCTGTGTGCACCTCTGTACCAGAGCATGTGAGCGGAGCAGAGCAGGGAGCGAGCGGAGACCGTTGCGTGCGAAATATAGTCGGAGCGCGGAGCGGGTTTTTATCCAAAGGCCGGAGCGATTGCTCTGTCTCGCTCCGATACCGCTCACACCACGAGTTTGAGTTTGAGTTTGCATCGATAATTTATGTTCAACACGTGGATGTTTAGTTTAGCTTTTTAGTTTGTTTGAAGCCTCAGACTGACATCACTCCAACTTTTAATTTATGTTCAAAACTTGGATGTTTTCTGTTGTGTCTGTTTGAAATAAATATATGTTCTATTTTGACTGATGCTGCTGTTGCTGTGAGTTCTTTATAGGATATAGGCTGCGTGGCGGACGCGTCGCAGAGCGCGTTTGCTGCATGTTGATTTTCCTTCCCGTGCCTATGTTAACAGATTAGAGCAGCCACTGACATTGGAAGTAGCGTCCGTCAAAAATAGACTAGGCGCCTATATGTAGCGAAGCGGCACTGGGACGCTTTTGAAACGTGCCGCGGTGCATCTGGTGTAAACACAAGCATAGACTAGAATGACCGCGATCCGTTCCGGTGTTAGACGCGTGCGGTGTAAACTTCGTAAGACTTCGGTTGAAAACGGCAGGTGTTAAGCATGCAGAGGAATTTTAAATTTGAGCGAGCGTGGAGCGATTTCACCGGAGCGGGATGAAATTGTAGGTGAGCGCGGAGCGGAATTGAGCGGAGTGGTCTGGTGCGACTTTGAGCGGTGGCGCGGGGGGGGCGAACACCCACGTGAGCGGGGAACGGAAATTCTCACCGCTCAGCACCGCTCACATGCTCTGCTCTGTACACAAACTGCTCATATAATGCTTGCAGCAATGGGTGTTCATTCCACCCCACAATTCTCATGGCAGTCTGGACAACGTCAAAAAGTGTTTTTTTATTGTACGGAAAGTTTACCATATCTCCAGAACAGCCAGTCATCATTATTTTTGTTGACACCACAAAGTCTTGATCTCCTCAAAAAGTATTGGATTTTAGTACATAAATATCTGCCATGTAAGCATGTTATCAATGTAGATGCCAAGGTACTTATAGGAGCACACCTGTTTGATTATGAATAACAACAAGGCTGTGAGCACCAAGTGCTCTGGGGTCGAACACTATCTCTTCCGTTTTTACAAACAATTTGTTGGCATCCCACCACTGTTCAAAGTTCTATATCTTACACAGTAAAAAGAAAAGGTGCCTCAAATATCCTGTTGTGTACTCAAAGAACCTTAAACTGTATTTTAAGTGCTCCGAAGCTCTTTTTCTCAATAAAAGGGTTATGGTGGAACCATCTATAGTCTTTGTGGTTCTTCCAGGAACCTAGAAGATCTTGAATAACCCCATATTCAGTTGTGAAGTTCTAGAGTCACCTTTTCACTACACTGGGACCTCAAAGTGCTTTGCGGGTTATTGAAGGAACTCAAATTCTAAAAAATGGTTCTTGTAAAATCTGTAAACTTGTAAGTGGTTCCTGGAGAATCTCTCTTGTACAAGACAGTATCTAGAGGAACCCCCAAAAATTCTGCATAAAATAGGGATTTTTAGTGTCTGATCATTTTGATGTTTTCATATATATTTAATAAGTGAACACACATTTTAAAATCATGCACATGATTAGAGTACCTTTAATTTTTACAGTGTAGAGTGAACTGTATGCAGTAAGCTACACTGTAAAAATTAAAGGTACTTTGAGGAACCATTTGGGGTTCTTCACATTGCCACACCGGCGGAACCCTCAGGGGAAACTCAAGGCACCGCTTAATGAAGGAGGGCAGTTCTCTGAGGAACCATCAAGGCTTCTTGGGGATCCCTTTTATTAAAGTGGTCTGGAACCATCTTGGGTGCTTCAAGGCACCATTTCACAGTTTATATTTGCTATTCACAATATTTTAATAAGCAGAAATACTAAATCAAATACAACAGTTTATTGATAAACAACAACAATTTACATTGAATAATTATTTACAGAATGTTCAATATTGAACATTATCATTCTAAATTCATGAAATCACATGTATAATTAATATTGTGTTGGTGATATTGTTATAAATGAAAAGTCTTTATCTTAACAAAACTAACCAAATAATTTGCCTTATTTTAAATATACTGTACATACAGAAATATTTCAGGTACTTTGTACAAATGTACAATTGTAAAAAAGTCCAGCAAAAAAGTAGTCTCTCATAGCAAGGCCTACACCCATGGTAAAGTTGTAATTTGCCAAAAAGCAAATCCTTGCGAGCTAGAGAAAACAATGCTGTTCTCTCCAAATGGGTTTCCTGCTATTACCAGGTGGTGTGCGGACCCATGTAGTCAAAGTCAAAATTATTTCTATAGTACATTTCACAATTTTGCATTGCTACAGTAGATATGTATTTATGGCAAAAAGAGAACAGGAGCTGCGCCTGTTGGCCTTAGGTGTCCAAGGCAGTGCAAGGATGAGCATCAGGGTTGGCTGGGTCTGTTGGCCTTGGTTGCCCCTGGGAATAAGACATGGAGACCAAAAAGAGGGATTTAGATAACGTCTCATAAAACATTAAATTTAATCATTTAGCACATCACAAACTGCAATTGGTTTACAAATGTAACAATAAACAAAATATTACAATCAATGCCTGGAAGTCACTGTTTTGGTCTATGGTTAAGGAGTACAATAGGCTATTTATAGCAACAACTGTAATAATCCACTTTATTCAGATTTTCCATTGTCAATGAGTATTTTTACATGTGCAAATATAACAAATAACATAATAGTGAAAATATCACAATAAATATAATACTTACATTTTTTTGCTGCTCAACTTGAAATTATACTGAAAATTCTGAGTTAAAAGGATAAAAATAGAACTGAATCATAAAAATATTTAATTACAGACAATTTATGTAACATGGGTGGGAAAACCATTCAACACAAACATCAATAAGTTAAAAAAGAGCTATACATTCACTAAAAGTGAACATAATAGCTAAAAGTGGCTAAAAGTCATTGTTTGTCATTT
Source organism: Triplophysa rosa (assembly GCF_024868665.1). Taxonomy (NCBI): domain Eukaryota; kingdom Metazoa; phylum Chordata; class Actinopteri; order Cypriniformes; family Nemacheilidae; genus Triplophysa; species Triplophysa rosa. Next base: position 12,316 of record NW_026634315.1, on the reverse strand, counting down.
AACACTAACCATTTAACGTTAGCCCCACAAGCTTCATCTTAACTTATATTCGTTAGCATCTCGCTAAAACATGCGCTGCCTACACCGTGTAAATAAATGGTTTAAACAGCCAAAAGCGGCCATACAATTAGACGTGTCAGAGTATACATTTATATAAATAGTATATAGTTAGTATATTTAAGTTATTTATATATTTTGACTTTACTTACATCCAATGGGACAGTCGAGAGGTTGTTGCGATCCGTTATTTTGAATTCTCGCCTGTCGCGCGAGCGGAACAACACCGGTGAACACTCGTGCCACTGATGTTTGATCGCAGATGGATCGGTGACATCAAAGCACAGTGAGAGCTATTTGTGAACTGACTGCTCTGTATGCTTTAGAGATGTTATTCTAAGTCCGTATGCTTTTTGTCATAAGGTGATCGATCTAAGCAGAGCGGGAAAAAGTTAAACACACATACTAACAAAAGCGCCACATGGCACATGCCTTGACTCTGAGACATTGGGCCAACAGCGCCACAGTACTGTGGAGGGCGAGACTGCACAATAAACACAGAGCAGCTGCAGTTTGTTTGGATGGAAAGCACAACGTTTACATTTTCAAAAGATTTCAGTGACTTAGGATCTACTTATAGAATAAAAATGTTTATTTATAATATATTAATATAATTAATCATATAATACAAATAGTAAGAAATATAAAATAATCAAAAAGCTTGCTGAAATTTTTCTAAATAACATTTAGCCTTTTCTAATCATGTGCATGATTTTAAAATGTGTGTTCACTTAGCAGGGGCCAAAAAACAAACTTTGGACTATTCTTATTCTCATAAAACATCAAAATGATCAGACACTAAAAATCCCTATTTCATGCAGAATTTTGTGGGGTTCCTCTACTGTCCTGTACAAGAGAGATTCTCCAGGAACCACTTACAAGTTTACAGATCTTACAAGAACCATTTTTTAGAATTTGAGTTCCTTCAATAACCCGCAAAGCACTTTGAGGTCCCAGTGTAGTGAAAAGGTGACTCCAGAACTTCACAACTGAATATGGGGTTATTCAAGAATCTTCTAGGTTCCTGGAAGAACCACAAAGACTATAGATGGTTCCACCATAACCCTTTTATTGAGAAAAAGAGCTTTGGAGCACCTAAAATACAGTTTAAGGTTCTATGAGTACACAACAGGATATTTGAGGCACTTTTTCTTTTTACTGTGTAGGATTGCTGTCATCTGAGAGTTTCAAAATACAATTTCCTGTGAATAAGCTGCACAGTCATTGGCATATAGTGTAAAGAGGACAGGTGTGCTCACACAGCCCTGAGGAGCACCTATGTGCGTTATTCTTGAATCTGAGAGGGTGTTATTAATCCTCACAACCTGAGTATGGCTGGTTAAGAAACAGTAGTACCATTTGATCAAAAAGAGGTTAACATTCAACTGGCTCATTTTCTGGATCAGAAGGAGAGGTTGGTATGTATTAAAAGCAGAACTAAAATCTAGCAAAAAAAGCAAGCTTGCATAAGCTTTGCTGTCCTCTGGATGTTTTAAAATCAAGTGTGTGATACTGTTAACAGCATCATCAGTACCTTTTCTGATTCTGTATGCAAACTGTAAGGGATACTGCAATGGCTCAAAATCAACTCTGTGCCAAGAAACCCATTTTTTTTAATTACCACAGATGTTAACACTATTGGTCTATAATCGTAATTACCATTTCTCAAAGACAGGTGTGATAACAGGTTTTTTCCACAAGCTGGGGACGGTGTAAGTGCCAATAGATTGTTGAAAAACAGGCCACCAGGCTGGGGTCAGTTCCTCAGCAAAAGTCTTTAGCAAGAAAACCGAGATGCCATCCGGGCCTGTGGACTTTTTTGGCACATACCTGTTTAAAGACAGACTGTACCACATGTTTTTCCAAAGTAGGTTTGTCCTCCGGATTGCATGAGATGGACTCCAGCAACGTGCTGCACTGCTGAGAATAGTCCTCTGTTTCAAACCAGCAATAAAATTCATTAAGTTCATTCGCTTTATGGTGTTTGTCCATGGAGATAAAAGGTCTCCTGCCAGTTCCCATGTTGAGTCCCACAGTCTTTTAGAATTACATGCAGCAAAACTTTCCTCTATAATATCTTTTTGTCGCCTTCGGGCCGACAAAATCATTGAAGTGATTTTATGACGTGTGAAGACCACTGATGACCACTAGCAGAGCCTTGTAGGAAACCGCTTACCTGGAACAACGATCCGTTCCACAGATCAATAGACATTATGCAAACATCCTTTTTGACCACAATCGTGAAGAAATATTCAAAAAATCTCTGATGACATCTCAGAACTAATCAATAGAAAAAGAACCAAAGGAACCGAATGTTAATACATTCTGATATTCTCTTCCATATTCCATGCCATGTAAGTAGGGGTGGGTGATCTGACGATCTTAAATCGAGATCAATCTTGAAACCGTCCGCAGTCCACTTTTCAATGGAATCGCGAGGATCGTGATCTTGTCTGAAAACAAGAGGTGTGTTCGACATCATTCAGCATTGCACAGACCCATTGGTGTATGACATTGAAGCACCGCCAGAGCAGAGAGCTCTGCGAGGTCTCATGCGTGCGATACAGTTTTGCAAATGCATTAGACAGAGCGGCTTGTCTATGTGTGACGTTAATCGATGGCACACAGCTAATTTACTTAGTTTTAGTCTATTTTGTGATTGATACTCGTTTCCCGGCTGCATTGAGTTCATAGCCTATATCTAGAGCCCTATGATTTTGTGATGCGGACACAGAATCCTGCTATTTAAATCTGTCATATGCCGGTTCTGCGCGTATGAGTGAATGTGTTGCTACAGGCGTGACACTCATGGATTTGTATGTGTCTCACTGTATGAGGACATAAACACATGAACATCATGTCCAGAGTTGCCCTGAGAGTTTATTTCAGGTGCATTTAACTGTTTTCAATGTTTGAGAAAAACTGAAGTGTCTATTGTGGGAGCGTCAAAATAGAACACAGGTTAACCTAAACACTCGAACGAAAGAAATACTGTAGTGTTCTATAGTAGGCTATTTGATATAGAAAATTGTGGTATTCTTGTTGTAAATTGATCAACTGTAGTAATAGTAGTATACTTTAATATTTACTATAGTCAGGTTCAAACACACTATATTATCTAGGAATTTTACTGCAGTTTACTATAGGCCTAGTAAATACTATAGTATAGGCTACTACAGTATTTTTATTTGGACAAATATATTACTATTGTATAGTAAAAAAATGAACAACTCAGAACAATAAGGAATGGATAAACTAAAAATGATATGGACCTAATTGATCCATTTGTAGGCCTATATAACATTAATGTCCTTTGTTGTTAACCAGTCTATTTATGTGATTATTTGCATTTGTGTTTTTTAGAATAGAATAGAATAGAATAGAATAGAATAGAATAGAATGAGCTTTATTGGCCAAGTATGTTTCCACATACGAGGAATTTGTTATAGTGACAGAAGCTCCACAGTGCAACAGAAAGACAGCAACAGGACAGAACACGGATGATAAAAAATAATAATAATAATATACAATAATATAGAAATAGGCAATGTACAAAACAGCAAAAACACAATATACAATATAGACAATTATGTATGTACAGGTCTGATATGTGCAAATTTGGTGAATAAATAATGTAAAATAGAGTTGTGTGTTCCGCATTTAATGTCAAGTGTTCATAAGATGGATTGCCTGAGGGAAGAAACTGTTCCTGTGTCTGGTCGTTCTGGTGCTCAGTGCTCTGTAGCGTCGACCAGACGGTAACAGTTCAAAAAGGGAGTGTGCTGGGTGTGAGGGGTCCACAGTGATTTTATCAGCCCTTTTGCTCATTCTGGATGAGTACAGTTCTTGGAGAGTGGGGATGGTTGTACCAATGATACGCTCAGCAGTCCGGACTACCCTCCGTAGTCTTCTGAGATCAGATTTGGTAGCTGAGCTAAACCAGACAGTTATAGAAGTGCAGAGGATGGATTCGATGATGGCAGAGTAGAACTGTTTCAGCAACTCCTGTGGCAGGTTGAACTTCCTCAGCTGGCGAAGGAAGTACAGCCTCTGCTGGGCCTTTTTAACAATAGAGTCAATGTGAGTGTCACACTTCAGATCCTGAGAAATTGTGGTGCCCAGGAATCTGAATGACTCCACTGCAGTCACAGTGCTGTTCATGATGGTGAGTTTGGGGAGGACAGGGGGCTTTCTCCTGAAGTCCACGATCACCTCAACAGTTTTAAGTGTGTTAAGCTTTTAAAGATGATTACAGACGTTTTGTACTTGTGCTACCTGTGCAACTGTTTGGCCTGTGCTAAAAAAAACTTTATACCTCTGTAGCACCAGTGCTATGTGCAAAAAAGTTAATGTACAGCCCTGTATTTCAATTCAGATCGTGGATCGAGATTCTTTGTTATGAAGATCGTTGTAACAATGTTCACAGTAAGGAAGAAGGAGGCGGGAACCGGTGAACGTTAAACCAACTTTTAATAAAATAAACAAACAACCAAAACGAAAGTAAAGTGCCGACAGCTCCCTCACGGTCGACTGCCGGCCACACAAAGATAATAAAACATAACATAAAATCCAGGCCAGGTTCTCTCTCGTCCTTCACTGCTGTCGCTCCTCCTTTTATGCTTCCGGAGCTCCTCCGTGAGAGATGTGAGACCGGTGCAATACGCAGCTGATGCTCATTATCACACCGGCCTCGCGCCGTTCCCTCACAGCCCTTGTCCCGCTCTGCTTGTCACAATCGTGATATGCTTTTTTGGGAAGATCGTCCAGCCCTACATGTAAGCGTTAACCCCTTTTTAACCTGCCTAAATCTGTCCCCCACAGGTCTAACTTACCTCAAACTTCAGATTGCTGGAAACTGTTGTTTGTTTGCATGGCTGCTCATGTCAAGTGCAGCGTGCTGTGATTTTGTTGTTATTCAACTGAATATATTACGTATTTCCCAGCAAAACTACAGCAACTTCCATTGCCAAATAACCCACAACATCCATGCCTTCTTTTAAAATTCTTTCATGTCATACAACAGCTCTTCGTTGATACTTTGAAAAACACATTTTTAGCTCTGAAATGTATTGTTTACCAGTTCGTTCTTTAGGGTCAGCCCCTCATGTGATGTTCTGTGTCCCTATGCCTGTGATCAGTCGGCTTCAATACCTCCACATTCTGTGTTTTGTATGTTAGCACGCTTGCCATCCTTCCACTAATAATGCCGAGCAGTCAAACCTCATGTCTTTGAACTCAAGTGCCTCTTGTTTATTTGATTTCTCGGACCGGAGGGGGTAGCCGTTCTTCCATAGACATGGATCTAATTTGGCTTTGAAGTCTCTAGTCCAGTTCATCTCCTTATGTGCAATTATACCCGCCAACCACAGTAATACAGTCTTCAAGGGTCCTGACCGGGGCTCTTATTAGTTACATTCAGCCTTGTCCTACATGAGTCTGTGGCATGAGCGTTTTTGTTAAATGTTTCAAACCGTTTTTTTTCAGGACATGGTCCTGGGCCTCTCAAACAGCATTTCAGGATCACAATTCAAAGACCACGGTGCATGCCTGTGAATAGCTCTGACTGGATTCTTTTGCATAAGCAGCCACAGCTCTGTGATCTGATATGTTTATACGTTGTAATTGGTGACCAGTGTGGCCTTCCCCTGGCCTTGAGTATTTCCAGCATTGCACATTGCAGTGCATTATTTTAACAAAACCAGTGGCCCGACCAGGGAATCTAACCATAGTCATTCTTTTAGAGAGAAAGGCGTGCAGTTGCAAGGATGGAAGCATTAGATTTCTTTGAGGTTTTACTATGTACTTTGTATCTTTCTTTCCAAGAAATCCGTCAGAGAACAATACATTTTTGTAAGGCTTGTTCAAAATTAGGAAAGCCAAAGTGAACCAAGATTATTCTTCTAAGAAAAGTATTTTCATGACATTGTGCTTTCAGTGTATCTTCTGTAGTGGCATAGCAGAATAAACATTCTTAAAACATACAATAGGCTGTTAGTACAGTGGCTCCAAACACTTGCTCATACAAGACGGGTGATGAAGTAATATATACCATTAAAAAAGGATTTGTTCACTTTATTTTGGAGATTCTCATGGATAAATAATTTCGCTGTACTTTGATTTGATCTGGTCGATTCACTACAACAGGGAAGTTACAAAGATCCCTGTCACAGCTGTATAATCACAAGGCTGTGGAGAAAAGCGTGAGACGATTGATATGACATACCATATCCATGGACATTGATGTAAAACATGCCATCAATTACTACAGCTGTCCTTCTACACAGCGCCCATGCTTGTTTTTACAGTTTTCCAGCGACAAACAAAAACAATCTAAAGCAAAAATTGGGCCTCGATCAATGCCAATGTCCTAAAGGCGTTCAAAAGGAATAAATGTTGTTTGTCAGATTCGGTTCAATCAGGAGTGAATTTTGTGCAGGTTTATGACCTGAAGTCTGTCTCGCACCCCTAAACTTGTGTCGTGTTTGGTGCAGGTGAACTTCCTCCACAAGAGAGCCGCTGTTTTACAGGAGGAGTTGTCAGCAGGTGAGAGTCCACACATTTACATTCAGCTTGATTGTGTATTGCCTGTTTACATATACACTTCAGTGTTTTTCCACTTGATTTCAAAACCCACGCCACTCTTTCCCTCAAAAGACATCTTGCATATTGTCATCCATTTTCACTATTTCACTATATACCAGTGTTTCTCAGTTCCAGTCCTTGTTCCCCTCCCATAATGTTTAAGATGTCTCCCTACATAAAACCCCTGATTCAGCCTCCTCCCAAAATAGGCTGGTTGGAATTCATGCGGCGGTGTGCAGATCGATTGGCGAGTGACATCATAGTACCGCGAGAGCAAACATATAGAGTAGTCTTCTCTCGAACTCGCTGTTTCGGTTACTCTGTTTAATATATGAATTTGCATTGGCTATTGAAAACCATGAAACCAATGTCATGTTTATAACTGCGACTGTCCCTCTCTCTCTTGTAGGTAATATAATGATGTGAGTCGAGCAGATGTGTAAGAGAGACATCATGATGGACACAAGCGTCATCATCCACACACACTGTGATTTCATCTTCTGCAAACACCAGTATATTCATGCTCATTCATTGTATTGTTGTCTTTCTGTTTATTTATAAGTTTGCTTGATGTCCATTTGCTTTGTTTTTTAATGAATATGTTTCATTTTTATTAAACATGATATTGTGATTTAAAGTTCACATTGTTCTGTTTTCTCAAATAATCTGTTAAAGTTGAGCATTTATGAATCAAAAGGTTTTACATTACTAACATTTTTTACAAAATACTTATGTAATACATTTGAAACATGGGACTGTGGTGCTTTTAGCTTGAGCTTTATTTTTTATTTTCATGCATTTAGATAGTGACCCTATAGACAATGTTTGTTTATTTTATTTCACCCGTCCAACAAACTCATATCTTGTGCTGCTAATACACTAGCTTCAATACAGTGAAAGAATTCTACGTTTTCAGACCATATATTTGGACCAGAATGCCATGTGCTTTGTGTTACTCTTCTACAGGAAAATGAGTGTTTGTTTTAGATTCATCTCTGGCTGACTGAACCAGTCTTCTGTTGGGTTTCAGGATGTGATTTATTAAGGGCCAGATTTACTAAACAGGGCAAAACAGCGTGAGAGCGCAATTTAAAAAAAGCGCTGATGGGAGTGTAAAATGTCTTCGGGTGATTTACTAACAATGTGCACATAAAAAAAAAAGACGCAATATCTCATTCCCATAATGACCAACGCAATCTATTAAGAGCAGCGCAAATTAGTGCAGGGTTCAAGACGTTCTTTTGTTGCAAATATCAGTAATTTGACGAGCGCAAACCTTAGTAAATCGCGTTGCACGATTCATTTAAATACTCTCCTCCCAAAAAGTTTGCGTCTGAAACAAATGCAATAAGGTCAACCGCAAAACAACCCTGTCCACGCCTTTTCAGCGCTAAGTTTTAATTTGGCAAACTTCCAATAGCTGTCTCATTTCAGAAGGCTGCGTCCTCCGGAGGTCTCCTTCGAAGGCTGCTTCATCGAGGTTATCTCGTTTCATAAAAGCAGATTGGACACTCAGGATGCGCCCTTCAAATGCGACCTTCTTTCACAGGAATTCGGAAGACACATAAGCTGTGTCTCGTTTCATAAGGCTGCATCCTTGTGTCCTCCAGAGGTATCCTCTAAAGGATGCGATGCGGAGGATTCTCAATTTAGAATTAAACGAGACGTCCTTCATAGGACACGTTGGCAGAAAAGGAAACAGGAAGTACCACGTTGCTATGACAACCTTTGACACCTGTCAAATTAATTAAAATGATTTCTACATGATTTAAGAGGTAAAAAGTTGGTTACTTTCTACCCTAAACAATGCCAAAAGAATTAAACGTTTAAAAATCACAAAACACTTGTAAACCTATTTACTACTTATGCCTGCTAAGATTAAAAAAGTGACACAAATTGTAAGCGTTAACATTTAAACACCGCATATTTGATTGAATGTGCAGCTGTTGCCGTTTATTCAAATAACAGACGTTAGCCGACGCAAAGAATTGTGGGTTATCTCTAGCAACGAAGGATACACCTCATGTGTCCTCCGAATTCTCGTGAAAGTAGGTCGCATTAGAAGGGTGCATACGAGTGTCCTACCTGCTTTTATGAAACGAGACTGCCTCGATGACGAAGCAGGCTTCAATTGAGACCTCTGGAGGATGCAGCCTTCTGAAATGAGAGACAGCTATGAGGTGCTAGAGATAACCCACAATTCTTTGCGTCGCCCAATGATTCTATTTGAATAAACGGCAGCAGCTGAACATTCAATCAATGTGGCGTTTAAATGTAAACGGTTTACAATTTAGTGTTACTTGTTTTTTTTTCTCTCACAACATTAAAAAAAACGATGTAAAACCTATTTCTTCTGTGAATACTTGAAAGGTAAATGATAAAAAATCTAATGCGTAAATGTAAATGTCATTTTCACTGCGTTTGCGCTGCTGCAAGCTGTTAGTAAACTGACCACTAAATCTGAAATATGCTCATGAAAGTTGGCCACTTTAATTCAAATAATTAAAGTCTTAGCTACTTTATTTTGAAGTTCCAGAAGACTGTGCGTACATGCATCTCCACCCCATCTCTGACCACCTTACAGTGCCTTGTTATACTATACATATCATCTTCCATCCACGTGACGGCACAAGACATTCGGCTTATTCGACTTGTTGCGGCGCCGCAAGATCCGACAGGCGGATGACATCACAGTACCGCGAGAGCGATTCGAAACCAAACTTTTTATCGTTTTTCGAATCGCTCTCGCTATACTTAGATGTCATCCGCCTGTCGGATCTAGCGGCGCCGCATCAAGTCGAACAAGCCTATTAGGTGTGTTCGAGCTCATGCGACGCTGCGCAGACCTATCGGCGAGATTAGCCGCTTGCAGTAGAGCGAGGAGTTGAAAAAGAAGCAGTCAAGTCGGACATCTGCTGCTTGTCGTAGTGACGTTCGCACCGTGTTTCCTTTTCAAAGTGCGATTGAAGTGGATTAGAATACTGGATTTGTCCAATAAACAAACGTTTAAATAAAAAAGTAGCAACCATAAACTCTTGCAAATGTTATGTGCTGCTTAACACGGTGTGCCTAAAAATCATGGTAAACATAAGGATATATTATTAAATTACCAACGGAGTCTGTATTCATTTTTATTTTATTAAACAACACAAAATAACATGTTTATTATATTTGTACAAACAGAGTTTTAGCTGTTTTAAAAACGTGCATTAAAAAGTATTAGTTGAACTATAGGGGTGTTATAATAAACCCGAAACGCACGTGATCGATGTCTAGCCAATCATGAAAAGCTATGTCGTCATCAGCCTGGTGCAGCCGCTCATGAGATGCTGCGCCGGCTGAGTAAGCCGGCTGTTCTCAAAACGCTCTCCTGCTACTTTAATGCCCCACGTGAAAGTCACATGGCGTCGGCGCCGGTTCAAGTCGGACAAAATTTCTAACCGGCATGCACTGCTTCAAGACAGATTTCGATCGATCTGCGCAGCGCCGCGTCAAATCGAACACACCTAGCTGTGTCTGAATTTTCCCCCATCACCTATATAGTGCACTATATCGGGTGTCCGCCATTTTGTAGTGTTGTCCGAATTCTGAGTAAACAACTCCTTCCCTACATTTGTTCACTACTTTTTACCCACAATGCATTCTGATTTTGAGTGTACATCGAAGTACACTCGCTCACTCTTATTTCCCATGATACAACGTCTGATCAACCGTCTGAATCAACCGTCTGATTAGAATCAGCTGGAGGAGAGTGCCCGTTAATGCCACGAATGTACTTTTATACACTTGTGTTTGTACTTGTTGACAGTTATTTTCTACTTTTTGAGATTCATTCAGGGTTCCCGTGGGTCCTTAAAAAGTGTTCAATTTGATTTTTCAAATTTAAGGCCATAAAAAGGCTTATTTTTACAGTCTTAGTCTTAAATTTTATATGGCAAATTATCTTAGAATTATCTAAATACTTTCCTAAAGTTAAAACTATTTAATTAGCTTTATGCGATTTATATCTTTCTTTATGGATTTGTTTGATCACGTGACCTTTCGCGCAATTACGGCAGGGTCAACCTCTCCTGCGCGCAAAAGGATGAGAACAAAATGGGTAAATGCTAATGGTGGGAAGTTCGAGTCATTTTTGCGATTCGGATGTTTGAATCTAGTTCAGCAAAATGAACGAATCTTTTTTCGAGTCATTTCGTTCATCTGAGCAGAGTTAAATGAATGTTGCATGTTAATAGCCAAATTACCCCATAACGTTTATTTATGCTAGTTTTGATCAGATATATAATAAGAAATAACTTATATTGTAGTTAGGGACAAGTTATGAGAAACAGTTATTTAATTATTTCCTGACAGCATTTCTGTAAATTTATGTATTTATAATTCATTAACAATTTTGGGTCACTCAGGTATGCAATAAGGTTTACAGGTTGTTGTTTTTTACTAAAAAAGTCTCATGCAGTTTGCAAAGTATATAATAATAGGCTATTGAAATCATTTAAATGTGCAATTATTTAATAAGAGACCACTTGTGTAATATATGCATTAGACATAAACACTGACTTTACTAGTGTTGCTTGTTTTATTTTGCCAGCACAGTTCTTATGCAAAATAGTTAGTTATTAAGATAAATTAAAAACACATGCAGAAATCCACAAGAAACATTTATGAATATACTGACAGAAAAAAGAACAGAACGGTACGTTTTAGAGAAGATGTTTATTGCACATATCTTTTGATCATTTTATATTTCTTCCTATAATACAACATATAACACGTACATCATGCATTTGACTGATGATCCGGGAAGTGGTCACGTAACGTTAAAGACTCGGACTCGAAGACTCCGGCCCAGCCAACATTTTTTTGTGGGGCCAATGTAGGCCCCATATGGGCTTGAGGCATGGGCCCCAAGTGGGTTTGTCCACGGGTTCCATGTCGGCCCTATGTGAATTAGCCCATATGAATCCTACGCAGAATCTGAGTGGGGCCCATGTGGGAAACATGCATAAGCCCCATATTGGTCCCACCTTATAAAGCCCATGTGGATTAAACCAAAGCCCTGTATGTTTATATATTTAATATACTTGAGTGGTTCTAGATTATGTTTTTTGAGGTTTCTTACCTGGACAGTACAATTTTTGTTATTGCTAAATTGTAATTGACCTTTTCCATTCTTATGCTCTACCAAATACAATGCAATTTTTACTGATTAAATGATAACTGCAGCATTTGGATGTTGCTTTCTTAGATGTTAGTCTTCAAAATGAATAATCTACTACTTTATATTTGCCTGTACATCATAAACATAATAGGTGCATTCTGAAAATGAAAAACACATGGATGTTCAATATCACATTTATTATAATTTTCTGATCCTTAACACAGAATATTTAACTCAACCTTAAAAACAGTCTTAAATGTTAAATTCATTAAAATAGTTTGATAGATTTCAGATTAGAAAGGGTACTTTAAACTCAACCAAACAAAAAATATTTTGAACGCTTAAACTGCTGACAGTCTGATGTTGCCAGCGCGCCACTGCTAGATATCCTTCCGCCGATAAAGAAACTCCTCTGTAGTTTGATTTATTTATTTGTTTTAAATCATAGCTGTCATTTAAACATTAAACATTTTCAACAAAAGAATATTTAATTATGTGATATAAGAAAAATATACC